>NW_024412391.1:11160941-11193093 GCF_014898765.1 Herpailurus yagouaroundi | reverse complement strand
TTATATATATATATTTATATATATGTGTATACGTATATATATTATATACCTTATATATTTATATATAAATATATATACATATGTATACACATATATAAATATATAATGTATATAATATATATGTGTATACATATATATGTATACACATATTTATATATATACATTTATATATAACTATATATGTGTATACATATATATACATACATATATGTGTGTATATATATACATATATATGTATACACATATTTATATATACATTTATATATATAACTATACATATATATGTGTAACTATATATATTGTAACTATATATAGTTATATATAAATAGTTATAAATGTATATATATATCAAGTCTATTATTTACAACCCACTATATAAAGAAGGCAAACTACTTTACTATGTTTACCATATAGTAATACTCAGATTATAGCCTCTGGAAATAGATTGCTTAGTTTTGAATACAGGATCCAACCCTTACTAATTTTGTAAGACAAAAATTATTTGACCCTTCTCTGTTCGGTTTTCCACATTTGTTAAATGTGAACAATAGTGTTCAATAAATGTAATTTTTTGGCTATGATTTAGAAATAGCAAATAGAGAGGCACCTGGGTGGCTCAGTCAGTTGAGTGCCCGACTCTTGATTTCAGCTCCAGTCATGATCTCACAGTTTGTGGGATCGAGCCCTACATCGGGCTTTCTGCTGACAGTGTGGAGCCTGCTTGGGATTCTCTGGTTCCCCCTCTCTCTACCCCTCCCTTGCTTGTGCTCTCTCTCTCTCTCTCTCTCAAAAATAAACAAGCATTAAAAAGAAATAGCAAATAGAGAGAGGTTTCAAATCAAAAGAAAAATCTCCAAATATTTAACAGCTACCCTGATTGATGTTCTGTTAATTTCACTTTCTGACAATTAGAAACACAGATCCATCTACCTAATGGTGATACATTTCTGTATCAAGTAACTCTCAAGGAGTGATTTGTAAGGCAAATCCTGGAGTCCCTATGTCTTCTTGATCTCCCACTCCCACCTGTGTGATCTTTGAGTTACATCTTGCTGACAGCTCTTGATTTATATCTCTAGCTCAGATTTCTACTATGATCCATTCTTATATTTAACTTCTTAGTCATTCAAATGTGTCAAACTTAACATGTCCAACATAGGATTTGATCTCCTCTGGAATCTAAACCTAGTTGTCCCCATAGACTCCCCCTTCTCTGTGAAAGACACCAGCAACCATGTGTCACTAGAACACATGGTGACAAAGATTCTCTCCTTGGCCCAGCTGTAGCCAGGCTACTCTGAGCCCTATTCTCAACCATGCCTCAACCTTGATCTCTAAAAAGTTGAACAAACACTAACGTAATTCCTAACAGCTCAAGGCCACATCCTAAGATGACCCCAGTCCCCCTTAAAATGCCTGCCTGAGAAAACTCAAGGCTGCCACTTTTTTTTTTTTTTTTTTTTACTGTTCATTCCAGCCAACACCTGTGGTTAGGGCTTCTGTCTCCCCATCTCTGTTGGAAGGTAGAATCCTAACCTCAGTGATTGCCAGCTGGCATACACAGCTGGCCTACTTGCATTAACTCTATTGAGCCCCTACTTGGCTCCCCTTTACTCCCCCATTCTTCCTTTAAAACACCCAATCATCTCTGTACAAGTCAAAGTTGAGTTCATTTCAAGTTGGATTCTTTTCCCTATGGCACTAATTTGCCAAAAGCTCAGATATAAAAGGAGTAAAACCAATGAATCACTAGGAGTAGTAACTAGTAAAAGTTTATTGTGCACATGCTAAAAAGATAGTTTGCAAGCCAGGAGCCCTCAACCCAAAACATGAAACGAGGCTCAGGGGTATATTGTATAAAGCAGCTTATATAGTGGCAAAGCAGAGTGTTTATTCCTCACAGTGACTGGTTATAGTATTAGAATTTGCTTAAATGATAAGATACCGGTTAGTGGGTTACCTCATATCAACCTTGGGAGACAGTTTAAGCTTTGCTTGTGATTTTCAGAGGTCAAGTTAGGCTTACAAAATACGTTAAATTAATCTTTGTTCATATCACTAAACTGGTACTGTCTGTTCACGGAATTTTCAAGGCTGGTCTCTGTCTTTGATTGTAACAAGTTATTACTGATTAAAAAAAAAAATCTGTCCTTACCACTTATCATGTTAACTGTGCAGCTTTGATCGTCTTTGACACTGGAAGTCATAAATAACCCGTATCATTCCCAATCTTTCTCTCTTATTCAATCCATTGGTAAGTCCTTCCCAACGCATCTTAAATTGTTCACCACTTCTCATCTTCACTACTGATGACCCGCCACAACCCTTCCCAGCCCCGTCATCTCTGTCTGCACTGCCACAGTAGCCTCCTAGCTGGTCTCCCCATTTTTACTCCTACCCTTCTCCCAGGAATCCCTCACCTAGCCAGAGCAACCTTTTTCAAACAGAAATCCAACAGACACTTTTTGCCCTAAGGCCCTTCAATGGCTTCCTATTGCATTTTGGATAAAATTCTACTGATTTGCTATGGTGGGTCCTCTGTGATCTGACTCTGATGTCTCTCGCGTCTTATGACACTCCCCTCCCTCCCGTATTGCTTCTTCAGTTCCTCAAAAATCTTGTCTTCTAATCAGTTGTAGGAAAAACCAAGCTCATTCCACCCGAGGGCCGTTGTCCTTGTTTGCTGTCTGGAATATTCTTTTCCTTCTTGCTTACTCCTTCTGAACTTTGAAGTCTCAGTGCAAATATAGCCAGATAGTCCAGTTTTTTCCCCCCCTTTGCCCCACTTTTCATGGATTTTGCATTATTTCGTTGTTGTTATTTACCTATTTTGGTAGGTGTTCATGGCACTCAACAAATATTTCCTTCTGTCTACCATCCTGAGCACAAGAGAGAATTGATCTCCCTGGCTTCCTTGTGGTTGAGTAATGCCACGTAACTAATTTTGGCCTATTATTTATGAGCAGAAGTAATAGTCATTTCCATGCTTGCCAATACGAGACCCTTCAGAGTTCTTTATTCCCTCTGCTACGGCAACCAGGAACATTGAAGGCAGTGGCTATAGTCAGCCCGCGTCCCTGAGTGACTATATTGAGGAGAGGTCCCCTACCATCCCACGATGGATACGTAGTAAAATAATAATTAAACGTTTCAGCTGCTGAGATCTGGGTGTTTACGACCACAGCCAACACTGGGCCTATCTTGACTGATACAGAAATTATTGTCAGAAGAGAGCTGTTACTAGAACAAAACACCTCAATAGATGGCATTGACTTAAGGGCTAGGTAGTACACAACAAAGGAAGTGATATTAGAAGCCATAAGGATGATGAATCATACCTACAGGAGTGAAACCTTTGGCAAAACAATCTCCCGCGGTAGCAAAGTAAAGCCTGAAAGGCAGTTGATGTACCCTGTACATTTGGAGCTCTAGTGGAAGAGACTGGAAAATGGAAAGCTGGTGGCATGTGTTGGTAACTATTTTTTGTGTGTGTATGGCGGGGGGGGGGGGGAGGCATGTTTTAATTTTTTTCTCCGCTTCACTGAGATATAACTGACATATAACTTTGTGTAAGTTTAAGGTATACAGTGTGATGACTTGATATATGCACATATTGCAAAATGATTACCTCAGTAAGGATGGTAAATACGTTCATCACCTCAAAGTTACTGTGTGTGTGTGTGTGTGTGTGTGTGTGTGTGTGTGTGTGGTGAGAACTTTTAAGCTCTATTCCCTTAGTATCTTTCAGGGATGCAATGCAGTATTGTTAGCTGTAGTCAGCATTCTGTACATCAGATCCTCACAACTTATTGACCTTATACCTAGAATTTTTGTACCCTTTGGCCACTTTCCCCCATTTGCCCCACCCCTAGCGTTTGGCAACCACCAATCTTCTGTGTGTTCGTTTGCTTGTTTGTTTCCTGTTGGGTGTTTTAGATCCACATATAAGTAAGATGAAGATCTCACAGTTTTTGTCTTCCTCTGTCTGACTTATTTCAGTTAGCATAATATGTTTCAAATTCATCCATGTTGTCTCAAATGGCAGGGTTTCCTTTTTCATGGCTGAATAATATTCTATTGGGTGCATATATCACATTTTCTTTATCCATTCATCTGTCAATGGACGCTTAGGTTGTTTCCATCTCTTGACTGTTCTAGTTAATGCTGCAGTAAGATGGGGCTGCAGATGTCAGTTTAGGATAGTGATTTTGTCTCCTTTGGCTATACACCCAGAAGTGGAATTGCTGAATCATATGGTAGTTCTATCTGTAATTTTTGGAAGAACCCCCATGCTGTTTTCCAAGTGGCTGCACCAATTTACATTCCCGGCAACAGTATACAAGGACTCCCTTTTCTCCACATCCTTGCCATCATTTATTATCTCTCTTGTCTTTTTCAAAATGGCCATTCTAACAGGTGTGAGGTGTGAGCTCACTGTGGTTTTGACTTGCGTTTCTCTGATGGTTAATGATGTTGAGCACCTTTTCATGTAACTGTTGACCATTTGTATATATTTTTTAGAAAAATGCCTATTCAAGTCTTTTGCCCATTTTTAAGTTGGATATTTGTTATTTTGCTATAAAGTTGTATGAGTTCCATTTATGTTTTGTATATCAACCCCTGTTATGTGCAAATATTTTCTCTAATTCTGTAGATTGTCTTTTAATTTTGTTGATTGTTTCTTTCTCTGTGCAGAAGCTTTTTAGTTTGATGTAATCCCACTTGTTTATTTTTACTTTTGCGCCCCGTGTTTTGGGTATCATATCCAAAAAATCATTGCCAAGACAAATGTCAAGAAGCATTTTTTCTATGTTTTCTTTTAGGAGTTTTATGGTTTCAAGTCTTACATTTAAGTCTTTTATCCATTCCAAGTTAATTTTTTTTGTAACGTTCATTCATTTTTGAGAGACAGAGAGAGACAGAGCATGAGCGGGGAAGGGGCAGAGAGAGGGAGACACAGAATCTGAAAGAGGCTCCAGGCTCTGAGCTGTCAGCATAGAGCCTGACGTGGGGCTCGAACTCACAAACTGCGAGATCCTGACCTAAGCCCAAGTCAGACGCTCGACCGACTGAGCCACCCAGGCGCCCCATTCCAAGTTAATTTTTAAGTGGTGTAAGATAGTGGTCTAATTTCACTCTTTTGCGTGTGGTTGTCCAGTTTTCCCAACACCACTAATTGAAGAGACTATCTTTTCCCCAGTTCGTCTTCTTGGATCCCTTTTAAAATGTTAGGTGACTGTACATGTGTGGGTTGATTTCTGGGCTCTCTATTCTGTTCTACGTGTCTGTTTTTATGCCAGTATGATACAGTCTTGATTACTATAGCTGTGTAATATTGTTGAAATCATGAAGTGTGATGCCTTCAGCTTTGTTCTTCTTCCCCAGGATTGCTTTGGCTATTTGAGGTCTTTTGTGGTTCCATACTAATCTTAGGATTTTTTTCTATTTCTGTGAAAAATGCCTTTGGAATTTTTATAGGAGTTGCATTAAATGTAAAGGTTGCTTTGGGTAGTATAGACATTTTGACAGTATTAATTTTTCCAATCCATGAACATGGGCATCATTGCATTTGTTTGTATCTTCTTCAATTTCTTTTACCAATGTCATCTAGTTTTCAGTATACAGATCTTTCACCTTCTTGGTTAAATTTATTCCCAAATATTATATAATTTTTGATGTTATTGGGGATAGGATTGTTTTATTTCTTACTCAGACAGTTCATTGCTAAATGTGTAGAAATGCAACTGATTTTTATATGTTGATTTTGCACCCTGCAACTTTACTGAATTCATTAGTTTTAACCATTTTTGGTAGAGTCTTTAGGGTTTTCTGTATGTAAGGTCATGCCATATGCACCCAGAGACACTTCCAATTCTTCCTTTCCAATTTGGATGTCTTGTATTTATTTCTTTTTCTTGCCTGAGTTTTCTGGCTGGTGAAAGTGGGCATCCTTGTTTTGGTTTCTGATCTTGAAGGAAAAGTTTTCAATCTTTCACCCTTGACTGTGATGTTAGCTGTGAGCTTGTCATATATACTTTTATTATGTTGAGGCACATTCTTGTAATACCCAATTGTTGAGAGTTTTATTATGAACAGATGTTGAATTTTGTGCTTTACCTGCATCGATTGAGACCATCAGGATCTTTGTCTTTCATTCTCCTAATGTGATGTTTCCCATTTACTGATTTGTGTATGTTGAACCATCCTTGTAACCCAGAGGTAAATATCACTTGATCATGGTGTATGAGCCTTTTAACGTTCTGCTGAATCAGTTTGCTAGTCCTTTGTTGAGAAATTTTGCATCTATATTTATCAGGGATGTTGGCCTGTAGCTGCCTTTTCTACTAGTGTGCTCATTTGGCTTTCGTATCCAGGTAATTCAGGCCTTGTAAAATGAGTTTGCGAATATTCCCTCCTCTTCATTTCTTTGTTTTTTAAGAGCTTGGGAAGGATTGTAATTAATCTTTTGAGTGGGTTTTTTTTTTTTTTTCAACGTTTATTTATGTTTGGGACAGAGAGAGACAGAGCATGAACAGGGGAGGGGCAGAGAGAGAGGGAGACACAGAATCGGAAACAGGCTCCAGGCTCTGAGCCGTCAGCCCAGAGCCCGACGCGGGGCTCGAACTCCCGGACCGCGAGATCGTGACCTGGCTGAAGTCGGACGCTCAACCGACTGCGCCACCCAGGCGTCCGTGTTTTGAGTGTTTGGTAGAATTTACCACTGAAATCGTCTGTTCCTAAACTTTGTTGGGAGGTTTTTGATAAGTTATCAAATCTCTTACTTCAATCTCTTACTTTCCTACCTATCATTGGTCTGTTTAGATATTCTATTTCTTCATGATTCAGTATTGGTAGGTTGTATATTTCTAGGAATTTATCCACTCTTGTAAGTTGTCCTAGAACAACCTATGCATGTAATTGTTCATAATAGTCTCTTATGACCCTTTGTATGTATTTATGACCCACAAATTGTTTATCTTTTCAAAGAGTTAGCTCTTATTTTGTTAATCTTTTCTATTGTTTTCAATTTATTTATGCTCTAGTCTTTATTATTTCCTTCCTTCTAATGTTGGGCTTAGTTTGTTCTTCTTTTCTAGCTCCTTGAGGTATAATGTCTGGCTTATTTGAGATCTTTCTTTTTTCTTTTTTAATTTTTTAATGTTTATTTATTTTTGAGAGAGAAAGAGAGACAGAGCACGAGTGGGGAGGAGCAGAGAGAGAGGGAGACACAGAATCGGAAGCAGGCTCCAGGCTCTGAGCTGTTAGCACAGAGCCAGATGTGGAGCTCGAACTCAAGAACCACGAGATCATGACCTGAGCTGAAGAGGGACGCTTAACTGACTGAGCCACCCAGGTGCCACATCTTTCTTTTTTCTTAATTTATGTATTTATAGCTATAAACATTCCTGTTAGAACTGATTTTGTGGCATCTCATAAGTTTTGGTATGTTGTGTTCCCCTTTTCATCTGTCTCAGAATTTTTTTAATGTTTATTCATTATTTTTGAGAGAGAGAGAGTGAACAGGAGAGGGGCAGAGATAGAAGAAGACACAGAATTTGAAGCAGGCTCCAGGCTCTGAGCTGTCAGCACAGAACCCGATGCAGGGCTCAAACTCACGGACCGTGAGATCATGACCCGAGCTGAAGTAGGACTTTTAACCGACTGAGACACCCCGGTGCCCCTGTCTCAGATTATTTTTAATTTCCCTTTTGATTTCTCCTTTCATCCATCGGTTGTTCAAGAATGTGTTGTTTAGGGGCGCCTGGGTGGCTCTTTCAGTTAAGCGTCCAGCTTCGGTGCAGGCCATGATCTCACGGTCCGTGGGTTCGAGCTCCGCATCGGGCGCTGTGCTGACAGCTCAGAGCCTGGAGCCTGCTTCCGGTTCTGTGTCTCCGTCCCTCTCTCTGCTCCTCCCCCACTCACGCTCGGTCTCTCTCTGTCTCTCAGAAATGAATAAAAAAAGCATTCTATGGTTGGAAAAGATATCTCATATAATTCATATCTTCTTGAATTTGTTGAAACTTGTTTCATTGCCTAACCTAGGATCTATCCTAAAAAATGTTTCATGTGCACTTGATGAGAATGCATATCCTACAGCTGCCAGATGGGATATTCTGCATGTGTCTGATAGGTCCATTTGGGTGTTGGTACTCCTGAATACATAAGATACTACAGGAAGACATGAAACAGAAGTAATTGTCCAGCTTTCAATTACAACTGAAAGAGATCATAGCATCCAGACATCTGGAAGCTTGCATTTGGAAGATACAAACGGTTCTCATCTAAAACTGAGATGAGCAAAAAGGCCGATTAGACCTCAGCCTTGTGGCAAGGATCAAATCAAGGACATGACAGTCACACTCATGACGAAAGCCTCTGAGTAGATTGAAGTGGTACCCAGTAAAGCCTTTCATTTGAATAAAACGGCACAGGGCTTCTCACTGACAAAGCCTGATGGGCTCAAGCTACCCAAATAGAAAAATTAAACAAGAGAAGAATTTGTGTCTCAGAAAGCACAGTGGCTGTGATGATAGCACATGGAAGGGACTTGAATCAAATGTAGGAGGAATTGACCACAATTTTAGGGTGGTGCCGAAATATCGAGCAGCGAGTGCTAAAGGAAACTGTAAATGAGACTTTAAATGACCCTTGGGCCTCAACTTTCTGTGGGCTGGAAGTAGTCTGAGAAAGCTGTTCAAAAACCAAGAAGGACATATTCTCCAATGCTCACTTAATCTTTTAAAAAAATTTTTTTAAATTTATTTTTGAGAGAGAGCGAGAGCACAAATGGGGTCGGGGTAGAGAAAGGGGGAGACACAGAATCGGAAGCAGGCTCCAGGCTATGACCTGTCAGCAGAGAGCCCAATGTGGGGCTCAAACTTGCGAACTGTGAGATCATGACCTGAGCCAAAGACAGACGCTTAATTGACTGAGCCACCCAGGCACCCCATCCAATGCTTACTTAACTAAGGACATGGAGGGTAATGGAAAAGAAGTCTTCTAGAAGGTGGAAGGTGGAACTAACGACCACAGGAGACAAGGCGATGGGAGACGAAAGACTAGCATGGATCAGAATTGGTGCTTCACCGAGGAACATTCCTCACCCTAGTGTCTAGGACTTCAATGTCTGCCTGGCAGAATTGCACAACTGCCATGGACTAACGATGGGTATAATCATCTTCTTGCTTTCAGATGGAGTATTTATGATGGTTATCCTATTCTTAATAGGATGGGGTGGGGTGGGAGGGGTGGGGAGGTGGGAATAATAGTGCAGACATGTTATTTAGTGGATATGTCTCCAGATCAAGAGAAGGTACGTCTAGGCCCAAGTACTGTGAGATCTTGGACTTTGAGCTTGACACTGTGATAAACCTTTTGGGGTTATTTCCCTGCAGAGGGTATGCATATATTTTGCACATGCGAAGAATGATCAGAAGGACAGGCCACTGTCACTAGTCTCATCTGTGCACGCTTCCCACACTGGAGCACTTTCTGTCCCCCTAGCAGTTAGATGGGCCCACGTGACTAGTTCTGGCAAATGAGTTATGAACATGAATGATATGAAATCACTTCTAGGTCAGAACTTTTAAGCATTTAAATGCCATTTTGAGCTCCTCCATGTATTTTTTTTCCAACAGGCAACCCTCCACCTGGGTTTTGAGTATCTGTTAGAAGCAAATTCCCCTGCCAAGCTGTGATAGACATGTGGCGTGTGAGAAATAAACCTTTTGCTTTGGGCCACTAAGATTTGGGGGACTGTATATCATTACAGAATAATCTAGCATATTCTGAATAGAACATCAATTTATTATTTGCCTGTTGCATTAGAAGATAGGCTTAATGAGGACAAGAACCTTGTCTATCTTGCTCTAAGTTATATACTGAATATTTATCACTACACTGGCTCTTAGCAGGTGCTCAAAATATTTCTTGAATTATCGAATGGGTTAATTGTCTTAGTATAATTCAGAACCTTAACTAATAACCAAGATTCATGCCTGAATAGATACTCATCTCACTTTTTCATGCTGGTGAGCCAAGACAACGCATGCAAACAGGGTCTGAATAGTTTTTTTAAAGAATTTGAGACCTGCTTCAACATACACACGCAAAATCATAATCTTGAAGAGGGCCATGACAATTTTAACTGGGACCATGTCCTTTTATTTTCATATTACAAAAGCAATACACAAATGCGTGTTTATTTTTAAATTTTTAAGAAAGCATCATGGTATGTGGAGTAAAATGTGAAAATACCCTTTCTTGTAGTCCGTGATCTCTCTCTTAAACCACACCTCTTTTTTTTTTTTTTTTAATTTTTTAACGTTTATTTGTTTTTGAGACAGAGAGAGACAGAGCATGAACGGGGGAGGGGCAGAGAGAGAGGGAGACACAGAATCGGAAGCAGGCTCCAGGCTTTGAGCCATCAGCCCAGAGCCTGACGCGGGGCTCGAACTCACGGACTGCGAGATCGTGACCTGAGCTGAAGTCGAACGCTTAACCAACTGAGCCACCCAGGCGCCCCATAAACCACACCTCTTAACTTCCTGTAGATTACCACCAATAGTGTTCTGCAGAAATAGTGAACTATAGTATGCAATTGTCTTATTTTTTTTTTTAATATTTTTTTTCAACGTTTTTTATTTATTTTTGGGACAGAGAGAGACAGAGCATGAACAGGGGAGGGGCAGAGAGAGAGGGAGACACAGAATCGGAAACAGGCTCCAGGCTCCGAGCCATCAGCCCAGAGCCCGACGCGGGGCTCGAACTCCCGGACCGCGAGATCGTGACCTGACTGAAGTCGGACGCTTAACCGACTGCGCCACCCAGGCGCCCCAGTATGCAATTGTTTTAAATGTTCATTTATTTTTGAGAGAGAGAGAGGGGGAGAGAGAGAGAGAGAGAGAGAGAGAGAGACAGAGAGGGAACAAGTGGAGGGGGGAGGGGCAGAAAGAGAGGGAGACACAGAATCTGAAGCAGGCTCCAGGCTCTGAGCTGTCAGCACAGAACTCGATGCGAGGTTCAAACCCACGTACTGTAAATCATGACCTGAGCCAAAGTGGGACACTTAACTGACTTTGAGCCACCCAGGTGACCCTATAGTATGCACCTTTAATTTGAGACAGTAAAAATGGATCTGTGAGAGTATTATTGGGATATTGTGACTTATAAGAAGTATGTATTTGGTTTTTGTCTGTTTCTGGCACAGAGGTCCTAAAACCCTTGGAATTTCCTAAGGGATGAGAGCTATAAAGGTGTCCTTCGTTACATTAACGAGGTGATTTGGGGACCCAATGAGGGATGGGACTTGTGGCTGAGAGAACCAACCACCCTCTGACCTCTGGGGAGACAAGAGGGGTTGAAGGTTGAATCAATGGCCAATGGTTAATGATTTAGTCAACCATGCTTGTGTAATGAGCCTCCAGAAAAGCCCAAAAGAACTTGATTGGTGAACTTCTGGGCTGGTGAGTATGAGGACGAGAACCTCCCAGAGGTGCTGGGAGGGTTGTACACCTGGAGAGGGCGTGGAGGCTCTATGTCTTTTCCCCATTCTGTTTCCTGCAGCTCTACCAGCTGGCTGTTCCGGAGTTTTATTATTTTATAACAAACTAGTAATCTAGAGTAGAACGTTTCTCTGAGTTCTCTGAGCCATTCTAGCAAATTAATTGAACCAAAGGAGGGGGTCGTGGGACCCTCCAATTTATAGCCAGTCAGATGCACAAGTGACCCCCTGGGCTTGCACTGGAGTCTGAAGTTGTACGTGTGTGTTGGGGGGACAGTTTTGTAGGACTAAACCCTTAACGTGTGGAATCTGATGCCATTTCTGGGTAGACAGTGTCCGAATTGAGTTGAATGGTAGGACATCTAGCTGGTGTCCAAACATTTCTCGTTGGTACAGAGAGCACCCCTCCACCCCAAACTCCATGTGACACATAAATGGTGGAATTGGGTGCAGAACCCTTAATTATGTGTGTATGTGCATACACATATATGTATATGTCTATGTATATACCCACACTTCGAAAAATATACTAGAAGGAATCAAATATTAATCGTGTCATTCTCCGAGTTGTGGGAGTATGGTTGATTTCTTGCTTTCTTCCCGATACTTTTCAAATGTGAAAATGCAGTGCTGAAGAACAACACAGCACTAAAATGACTTTAGCCTCACACAGAGTGTCCACCTGAGCATAAAATTCAGTTTCCCGCTTCTCTTGCTTCTCTCAAGCTCTCCTTTAGGTCATGTGCCTCATGCAAATTCAGTGTCATGAACAGCTAGGACCCTTACAGGTTAAACACTTTCAAGATGAAGATTCAAGGAACCCTGTGCTTCAACGTGTCCTGATTAAGCCCTCTAAAATAAATGGATGGTATCAGCACTGAGTTCCAGGCAGCAAGTGCAGATGAGTCAGTGAGCAATAGTCCAAGACCAGAGCTGGGTCAGAGGACCAGCATCCCAGCCATGTTGTGTGTGTGGCCATGAATCTGGGAGGCCGCTGTATTTGGGATGGACACACAACCAGAGTGATTGAGTGTGATGACAGAGCTGCCTAGGTCCTTCTGCTTCAAAGGATCTAGACCCATTTTTAGAGCTGAGGCTTAAGTGGCCTCAATGTGGATGGTGATGAACATCAGGGGCCCGGAAATTATAGCTCTGATCCTTCAGAAAGTCCCTTCCAAGGACAGGATCATGGTGGCAACAGCAGACTCAGACTCTGACTGGCTTAGCTGAGAGGAGATGCGCCATTTTAGGAAGACGGTAAGTCAACTTAACCAAAAAGAGACATTTAGTTGAGATAAGGGAGCTTAGACTTATTGTGTAGACTGTTATTTGTAAACACTTACTCTTCTAAGACTTTTGCATTTCTTGGTTCTGAATTATGTGTAATTTTTTATATTCAATGATTACAGGACAACTTTTGTTATTTTCTTGGTTGTGGAAACACATGCATTGTTGGGACAAAACACAATCGATTGAAAAGTATGCTGTTTTTCATTTTGTTACTCCATACCTATGCGGATTCCTGGGCTGGGCACCACTACTCACCTTTGGCAATACATGGATTCTTGGTGCATCCCTGGGTTGACAGGAATAGTCTCTGAAGTCTTAACTTTGCGATCCTGGACCTAATAGGAAAGGCAAATGTCACACTGTCACAAGTGACAGCAATTGCTGAAATGGACCCTTAGGGAACTTCACTAGACTGGATGGATTAGGAGGCAGAGATAGAGCTTGCAAAGTCTGCCACGTTGACTTGAGTCTGTGATGCAACTGAAGACTTCTTGAAGGAAGAATTGAAATCTCACTGGATCCTTAAACAACAATCTGCCTACAAGAGCAGGCATCGGTAAATTGCCAGTGCTGATTAAGATAACGTTGTGGAGACTGTATAAAGTCTGATCGTATGCATCAGAAATAACTCCCAGAAACATGCTTGTAGCTGGAGGGAAATTGACTTTTGATTCAAGACACACACATCAAAATGTCTGCATTTATAACATTCCCGAGTATCATAATTCTGAAATGTTTTCCTTTGTATATACTTACTAAAGAATACATGTGGGTTGAAGGAATCGTGTTTTCTAAAACTGAAAGGTTACTAGGGGATATAGACAAATAGACACTAGTGTGTATAACTGGGTAATTAACACCTGTAATTCACTTTGCTGTGAATACACTCACTCATTGCACAATCTCTGAAGTTGTAATTCATGCTACTGGCTCTGGGCAGAAAACCGGGGGAGTGGCAAGAGGAGGAGAGATGACTATGTCTCCGTGGTCCAACCCTCAAAAAGCTCTGTGTTTCATCAATAGGCACCTCATTAATATCTTCCAGTGCTCACAGCCAATGCACTATACTCATCCTTTTCGTCACTTAGTTCGTTACAGGTTTCCTTATGTGGTTTCTGTTCCCTTCCCATGCTGGAGGATAGAGGCAATTAGGAACTAAAGTTCTTTGGGGAAGATTCAAATGCTCAGATCTTGCAGTGACTCTGAATAATGATTTCAATGGGTCAAAACTCTCCAAGGTAGATGGAAAAGGGCTGATTTTTTTTCTGCTAAGTTCAGAGAAATTTACTAAGAGATAGATAAGACAACAATTCAAACTTCCACGAGTTGTGTTTTTGTAAAACAAACTACCCAAGTCATCAATAAAAAGTCCTATAAATGTTAAAACTAACAAAAATATTACGTGTCAATGTGTGCAACACATTTATGTTTGTTCTCTATGGCGTGGAGTATTTCTTTTTCAGAGATTGTAGAAGTTTACTTATTGTTTGTTCTTTCTTTGATTTTTTGATGCCATTTTTTCCGACCACAAATCATGATTGTTCTTATGAAAAAATATGATATTTTATGATATTTCATTTTATTTTCTATTCCCAGGCACCATGCAGTAAAAATCGTGACCCGTCTGGAATAGTTTTTTTCTGCTAAATTGGGGAAGGGTCTAATGGCAGTACAATGCTTTCTCTATTCTCCAGAGCATGTGACTATGTAGTTTACTGTCTTTATGTGTAGGAGCAAATGTAATAAAAGTGCATGTTATAGGTATACTGGTTTTGTTGCTAAAAGTAAATGCCTGACTGGTACACTATGTGACATCCTTCTCAGAGAGCTCTATACATTATTAACCGTAGGGGAGCATGGTATGGAAAGGAGGTGGAGAGAAAAAGAATAATAATGGTAAAAGCAAACTTTCTCCTGTCTTATTGATTATTAAAGGCTTTTATATTATGCCATCTGACCAAAATATCCTGTGAAGTTAGTTGTATTATATTATTTTGCAGACGTGAAAATACAGTGGCGAGAGCTTACGTGACTTTCCAAGGCCACATAGACTGTAGGAGGAGAGGGTGGATGCCCGTCAGGGCTTTAGACCGATAATGTTTAGAAAAACTAAGGTTGGACGTGCACAATGTGATAAGAGCAGGAGTTGAGTTTGTTCAAGTCCCAGGTTCAAATACACGTAATTGAGTAGAAGCGTTTCAGAAAACCAAGGAGTTTTCACCAAGGTAAATTTGCTCAAAGCATTTTCAGAATGGGAGATCAAGGTAGAGCTTCCACAGTTCAGGCTTGAGGATGAGATCTGGAGCGACCACTCAGGAAGAACCTTGCCTCTTTAAAGACCTGAGAACTAGAAGAGGTATCTCTATGCCAGGAAGGGTCAGAATTATGGTGTAAGGAAGGGAAAGTGGAAACACCTACGAAAGTCACTGTGTTCACATAAGGATTTCTCAACCTCAGCATGGTTGACATCTTGGGTGGGAGAATTTTTTGTTGTAGGAAGCCGCCTTGTGCATTGTAGGGTATTTAGCAACATCCTTGGCTGCTACCCAATGGACGTCAGTCGTATCACCCCTCCCCATCCCCAGCTGTGACTACCAAAATGTCTCTAGACACTTCCAAACGTTCGCTAGGGGGCCAAGTCACCCCTGGTTGAGAAACATTATTTAAAATGAACCAAGCTGAATTAGGGAACCAAGATTTAAACTTCAAATTAACCAACCTGCACACGGATTGCATCTCTATTTTTTTTTTTTTCCCCTCACACTATTGTGAAGTATTTTTAAAGCAATATTATCAACTTGCCAGATGTATGCTTCCTGGGCAAACTTCTACAGATGTGTACTATCAGGGAAAAATAAAAAAGGGGGAAATTATGGCCTTAAGGTAAAAGACTAGAGAAAAATTCTAGATTCTTGAGATAATGGAAGTAGAACATTACCCCAAGCAGAAATTTCCTGAGTCTCTTTCTTTTGCAGCAGCTTGAAGCTGTTTCTAGGCATGTGACATGGTACAATCTTTTTTGGAGGACCATCTGGCCTTGACCTTGGTGTCAGAGGCTCCCTCTCTGGCATGTGGGGGAGCCTCTACCACATATCAAGGTCACTGGTGCTGAATCGCAAGGGCTCAGAATCACCTAATCTGACATTTCTGATGAGAGAAACTCTCATGACTGTCTTCTAGAAAAATGCAGTTAAAATACAACAAACAATGAGAAGTTGAACTTCTTCCAAGGTGGTCATGAATAGAGACATCTTACTTTTTCTAGGGCAAGAGGCTTGTGATATCACGGCTTCCGAGTGCTGAAAGGGCACAAGTCGTGGTGGAGACTATAATGTACAATTAATGATTTTCTGGAAAAATCCACTGGTGAAAAAATAATAATACAAGTAAATCAGTCAAAGATGTAGTGTTTTGACCAATATTTTAGCTCCAAGAATATCATTTCAACTTAGAAAGGCATATAATGAGGGATAGAAATTCTTGAGAGAACTTCCCTGCAGGAACTCACTGAATTTTTAATGCATGGATTAAAAAATCATGCTCACCGTAGAGAAATCATTAATGACCACTTTAGTGGACCTTGCTTTTAGAAGTTATTTTGGCTGTCCAGCAATGGAATGCTCATCTTCTGTTTGGGGAACTCTCCTTCTAATGAATCTTGGAAAGAAGCAGGCCTATTTGCAACCATAGAGGAAGCAAATGCCAAATCCTTACTCATTTGACCTATGTCTCAGACGTAGCCTCCATCAATCACGTGGCGCCCGCTGAGAGCCCAGAACAGGTGATGGGGAGCTCTGAGACCCGAGTGCTATGGGGGTAGGAGCTGAGGGAGACTCAGTTTCTTAGGACAGCTGGGCCTATGCAGCATCTGGGACCGGGAGTGTTGGTGATGCAGGCCATCACATCTGAGGTTCAGAGTAGTGGAGACAGAGGGGGCAGGGGTCTTACCAGATAGGTTTTGCCTCATGATTCTGGCTAGTGTTGCCGGCTGCTCAGTCCCATGCCAATTCTTTAGTTCTTCCAATGATTCTGGGAGCCACTCCTGAATGTTTCATAATCCCGCTTCCTGCTTAAGTCAGCTGGAGTTGGTTTCCGCTGCCTGCAACTAAGAACCCTCAGCCATCCAATCACTAACTTGTAAGAACCCTATTAACTTGTCAGAACCACATTAATAGCAATAACAGCAGAAAATCTGTTTTCAACACAAAATTTGGTAGTAGTAATAGTAACATTTGGCCAAAATGGCCCCCCATGATCTCTGCCTCCTGGTATTCACCCACTTGAATTATCCTGTCTCCTCAAGGGCAGGTTGGACAGAAATTAAAATTTACATTATTTTACTTTTTAGCTGCCTCTCCCGATAGAATATAATCTTCACAAATGAAGAAACTCATTTAGGTCTTTTTTTTCCCTCGTGTATCCTCAGTGCTTGGGGATGAGTCCTTGTTGAATAAATACCCTCAGCGTCTGGGGATAAGTGTCTGTTGTATGGATGAATTTATTTGCTGAGTGTTAAACCCTAAAGGTTGTGTAAGACGGCTTATCTTATTTAAGCCACTCAAGTCTACGGTGTGGATACTTCTACTCTTATTTTCCCACTGAGACTACAAAGGCCAAGAAAGGTTGACAAGTTTAGTAGAATTCACAGAGTAACAAGTATAAAGGCAGCATTTGATACCAGATTCAAGTATCGTATTTTTTTTCTTTTTTTTTGAGAGAGAGAGAGAAAGGGTGCAAGCCAGAGATTCCCTCGAGGGGCAGAGAGAGAGAGAGAGAGACAAAAGGGGCTCACTTGAAGCAGGGCTTATGTTCATCTGAAGCAGGGCTCAGGGCTCACCCCATGCTGGGCTCGAGCTCGCCAACCCTTGAGATCATGACCTGAGCCAAAGTCAGAGGCTTAACGCGCTGAGCCACGCAGGTGCCCCGGATCCAGGTGCTGTAAAGCGTGTGTCGAAGGTAGCAGGAATGCGAACAATCAGGGGAAGCTGGAACAAATACGCCAGATAATACGACTCACCTGCCATCCAAGTGGCAGACTCCGGGAGGCTGCTGATTTAAATAGAATCCGGGCCTGGGCTGAGTTTCAAAGGGGCAGCCCTGAGCTACTGAGATGTGGACGGTACTGTCGAACAGAGCCATGCAAAAAAAAAAAAAAAAAAAAAAAAAAAAAAAAACCAAGAAGCGCAAGGGTGGGAACCGGGCCTCCTCCCAGAAGCCGGGCTCGAAGGAACCGGACAAGCAGGTCAGTACTGGCTCACAGACCACGGGAGCGAGCAGGCACCTGGAAAAAGTAGAGGACCTGCAGACGTTAAGAAACCTGGTAGAGAGGCCCACGATTTCCAGGGGTGCAGTCATGTCTCGTGTATTTATATCATGTTTTCTATCACATACGTACGAGGTTATTTGATTTATGTCTGTTGCTTTAGATGCCACGCGGGCTGTTTGTTGTTTGCTTTGCTCAGGCTTGTATTACGATGCCTGATGTCACAGCACCTGCAGAGACCAATAAGTATTTAATGAATGAATAAAACCAGAAGGCGGTGGTAACGCTAATAGGAAACACATCAGGCACGCGCCCCGCACCAGGCACGTTTAAGTATCGTACACTTATTAACTCAATCACTTCTTGCAGTAACTCTGAGGTAGGTACAATTATTTTCCACATTTTCTACATGGAGACCCCGAGACACGGAAGGGTTAAGGAACTCATCCAAGGTCACACAGCTAATAAGTGGTAGAACCGGGGAAGCAATGTTGTTCTAGCGACGACCCTTTTTCCGCTTTGTTATATGATCTCTAAACGAATGCACTTGAGCACAGATAATTGTTCAGAGGACCACCTGGCATCTCTGCTTTGGGTCAGGGAGTATTTCCAGGATTGTTTCCAAAGCCAGATTTTTCTTTTGAGGATGAGGATTGCCGATATCCTGTCTGCTGACCTTTCATTGCTCCCACGAAGGGAGCAGTTTGGCCTGCAGATGACTGGATGTCCAAAGCAAACAGCTGGATGCAGCGAGAAGAAGATAAAATCTGGCAGGAGGATCATAGGCTTCGAGCCAGGAAATTCTCAGAGTATAGTTCAGGACGAGGGTAAAGGCAGAGGAAATGCTTGTGTCACATACTGACCCGTGGGTCAGACAATAGGTCTGGGGAGGCCCCCGAAGGTACAAATTGAACAGCATTTCCTAAACATTTTTTTTTTTCAGACATAAAGACAAGCAGATACAGGATGAAAGAAATTCAATTATAAGTTAGCATCAAGATGGACACGCGCGCATTGTATTCCTTGATTATGAGAAAGAGTGTCTTGGATGAAAAAAATCCACACTGAAAATTGTTACAATAACAGTGTCTA
This sequence comes from Herpailurus yagouaroundi, assembly GCF_014898765.1. NCBI lineage: Eukaryota > Metazoa > Chordata > Mammalia > Carnivora > Felidae > Herpailurus > Herpailurus yagouaroundi. The sequence goes on along the minus strand of NW_024412391.1, from coordinate 11,173,945 downwards.
ACTATCTACAGAAATATTATAAAACATGATTGATAATACTACTTCCATAATAGACTGTTGTGGTCTTCACTATGGTTTATGAATACTGATAAGCGTTTAGGGTCTAACGCTTTTAAAAATTCATTTTCCTTTTCCCATGACTATGCTGCCAGTTCATAATCTATTAGTGATACTGAGAGTTCTACCTGACAAAAGGCCATTCAAAAGAAAATAATTTAGTCCTCCACATTACTCTGAAATGTAAGCTGAAAACAAATACTTCTTAAAAAGCAATTGCCCATCTCTGTGCTTATTACTCGCTCCACATAAATTATAAAAGTTGAGTGCTTTATGGTAGGGAGGTAATGGGGAATCGCTGTTAGCTACATTCATTGTTCTGTGTACTTGTTAGAACAAGTAAGATGAAGTGCTAAGGAAATTCGAGTTTAAGCATTATCATTGTATGTTTGACGGCCTATGAAAATTAACGTTTGAAAATTCCTTCACTCTGTTGACAGCTCGCTCTCATTTAACTACAATCAAAGGGGAAATAGGAAAATATCCTAGATGGCTACATCTACGAAGAGAGTAGAAATCGTTATCAACAAGTGCAAAGCATAATAGTAATTATAATGCTTGTACAGGATTTTGAGAAACATTTTTTTTTACGTACAATATTCGTATTTAATACTCAGAAGCAGCTCTAGGAAGTTGGTAACATTGCTATTTTCATTTTAGGGTTGAGAGAATAGATTCCAGGGAATGGCTTACCCACGATAGAGGATGGTGAGGCTGGAATTAGAACCCAGTTTCCTGACTTCCAACTCTGCGATTTTTCATTACACGAAGCTGTCCTCCTAATGGGGGGAAAGAAAGAACTGATAGACTTGGGGCTCAAAATGGGGTTGAAGGTGGTTTTAGGGTTTTCAAAAATAAGTGTTTAGGAAGTAGGTATAGCTATTTGGTTTGATATTTAAGATAATTGTCAGAAGTGAAATGAGTCCTACCCAGCCCAGGTACTTCTTACTGTTTCCAGGTCGAAGATCCACAGCCATGATCCAGATCCTCCCTTCCTCAGTGAGAAGCCTTCTCTTGAATGGTGCTACTTTGCATAAACTCTGGAGGCAGACTGGGATCCAGGCTCAGTTTTCTCACCTCCCCACCTAAGCCACCTTAGACGAGTGAGTTCACTCTTCTAAAGCCCAGCTTCCTTATCTGCAGAATGTGGAAGAAGCAGATACATGCATGAAAAGTTTTTTTATGAAGGTAAAATAATTTCTGTTAGATACCCAACAAATTGCAGTAAGTACATCATTAGCTATTATCTTCATGTTGTGCGTTTGGGGACTAAAATTTCTCCAACGAGAGTGAATGGAGCGTATGCATAATATTCTCATGGCTTACACATGAGGACATGATCTCGGTAAAACTGAACATGGCCCAAGTCCACATGGGGAGAGGTATTAGTACCGTGACTTTTAAATTTTCTGAAGATACTAATTAAAATATTTTGTTCCATTGTTCCCATAAGTCATCATATTTTTAACCCAATGAATATGGTCACTGTAAGCCTCTGAAATTCTCCCCTGCGACACTGACCACAAGGTGAGCAGGTGGTTGGTTTGGGGATGAAAAGATACAGAAGACGATTCATGTAAGTTGTTGGAGGCTAGTATGAAATTCTGGGCATTTGCCAATATTGACTCTTTGGCATCGTCTGGGACCGTTTTTGAGTGACTGCTGAGTTGCTGAAAATACCATAAAGAGTTTCAGAAAGATTGAGGACAGTAGATTGGTTTCCACGATGGTTAAATAGCTGAAACTAGTTTTAGGAAATGTTGGAAAATGAGTCTGGAAATTGTTGCAAGGAGTATTTTGTACTCACTGATTTGCATTAACACATCCATATATTATTTACTAATAGAAGAGATTTGCATTGTTGATTACTTGGTGGGTTTTTGATATGCTTATCGTTTGAACCCCAAAACCTCTTACAGTTATACCTCTAGATCCTGGAGAGTATGTGCTTCATGAAAATGTGGTATCTTTAAGAGAGGACTGAACCTTTAGGCATTCACTATCCATTTACACCCAGTTAACTTGGAGCTCAGGCCCTGGGACTTTTGGATGGAGGGAGTGGTATTTGGAATTTCCGCATTGAACTTTTATTTGTATCATCTGCATGAAACGTTTTGATTTTTTTTTCCCTCTAAATAAACTCATTTTTTCTTACCCTGGAGAACTGGCTAAACTGGAAAAGCCTTCCATGGGTTGAAATGGCACACAAGGCAGTTTTTCTTCTGGAAAAGGAATAGGGGCACCTGGGTGGCTCAGTCGGTTAAGCGTCCGACTTCGGCTCAGGTCATGATCTCACGGTCCGTGAGTTCGAGCCCCGCGTCGGGCTCTGTGCTGACAGCTCAGAGCCTGGAGCCTGTTTCAGATTCTGTGTCTCTCTCTCTCTCTGACGCTCCCCCGTTCATGCTCTGTCTCTCTCTGTCTCAAAAATAAATAAACGTTAAAAAAAAATAAAAAAAAAAAAGAAAAGGAATAGTCGTAAGTAGTACTCTTTATTCTCTGCGTGGATAAAATATGTTTTCTGGGAAACGGACACACTTTGTATCTTTGTTCATCCCACTGTTCTCATGGCTTGTCAGATTCATCTGAAAAAGCTTCACGTCTGGCATCACATTTTAGGGGCTAGTTGGGATTTGAGTGAGGGTCGGGAGAAACTACAGCATATGGAAAATGGCTGAAGTGTAGAGTATGTTTTGCTCAGAGAAGGGAACTGGAGTTATGACCATTGTCCTTGAGCAACTGTGGTGCAATTCTTTGTACAGAAGCAGACAACAAAGCTAGAAATGATGACAAGAAGTTATCTTTGGGCCCCATGTATGATTTTTATATGATGAGAAAATTCAGAATGGAATGAGCCCCTTGGAGAGGTAGAACACTATTAGCAATCTGTCACTGCTTGGATGATGTTGTTTTAGGGGTGCTATCAAAGTGGCTTTCCCTTGGGGCAGAAGGTTGGATTGATTGACTTCCTAAGATTCATTTTAACATTGGGGCGCCTGGGTGGCTGAATCGGTGAGGCGTCTGACTTCGGCGCGGGTCATGATCTCACAGTTTCTGAGTTCGAGCCCCACCTGGGGCTCTGCTGACAGTGTGGAGCCTGCTTGGATCCTCTGTCTCCCCCCTCCCCCCCCTCCCCTGCTTGTGCTCGTGCTCACTTTCTCTCAAAAATAAAAAAAACGAATCTTTTTTTTTTTTTAATGTTTAACTTTAAGATGCTATGATTTCACAATCTTTAAGAATGAATTCGGAAAAAAGATGCCCTGAGAACTCACTGTGTGGCATGTATGAGTCCTGCCTCCTCTCTGGGCTCTAGATCCCTAATCAGCAAAAGAAGATGGTTGGACACTAGATCAAAAATGTACACTCCTTGGTCCTTGGGATGCATCCAGCCTAAATTGTTAAGAAGAAAGATTAGAAGCTGCCACCATGTTCTACTTCTTGGAGATGTTCAGAGGTTACCATCTTAGTGGTCCATAAAGCCGCTCCAATCTTCTCTTTCCCATTGAAAAGATTCATTCAAGTGGGTAATTCAAGTTGTAAGAATGATTTTTTTCCCCCTGTAAGATGCAATGACATAATTTTCATTTGGTAGGAAGACAAAAATGTAACCTGAAAAATCTTAAGTTTTTCTGAATTGGTCTTTGTACAAAACGATTTGACTACCATTGCTCTAGATGGTGTTTATGATGTCTGCACCCTGAATATCGTTTCTAATTCCCTCATTGCTCTTAGAATAATGGATACTAAGATCAGAAATTTGACGTTGTTGGCATAGAAAGTTTCTCCCACTAGATTAGTCTTTTTTTTTTTTTTTTCCTCAGAATACAGCAGTGGCTGGATCTCAGGAGAGGGTACGGTAGGAACAGAGGTCATTTCTCTTCCGGTTGAAGGAGGGAATACATCTCAGAGCACGGAGGAGAGCCAAGCAAAGGGCCTCGGACGTGGGAGTGACTTTCTCAGAAAGCAAAACACTGCCAACACACTCTGGGAGGAGGACGGGGTGGAAGAGACTCAGTTTGAGTAGTGTGTACTCAAACTCTTTTCCAAAGTACTTACTTTCTCAGCAGCAGGATCACCTCCTCCCCAAATAAATGTCCCAGTAATAACAGCTTTTACCTGGGAAGCAATGATTGTGTCCAGTAGAGGTAGCTAAAAATTAGACACTAGATTCTAAGTTCCATGAGAATGAAGTACTCCCTACTGTGTCCTTGGAAAGTAACAGAATTTGGCAGATGGCAGGAACTCAGTGATATTCTGCTGAGTGAGTAAATGAATTGAATGAACAACGGGGTGGATCATTTTTTCTTTTCCCATCTATGCTTCTAATGGTGAGAGAGCCCCCTGCTGGAAGAATGAATATTGTATACGCTCTGTAGCTATGCACCGTGTACTGAAAATTAATCATGACTGTGTTTAGACCAGGTCATAGAAAAACCATGGCACCTTGTTGGGCAGAATATTGTAAAAACCTCTGTGAAGAAGCACTGGGTAGAATAGGACTCTGTTTGCAGTGATTGGATATGTTACAGATCAAACAATGGACTTCAAAACAACCTCATGTGCCAAAATTTCTGAGATGATCTTACAAACCTATAACCTGTGATATGAGTAGTACAAGCAGCAGTAAGCATCATTGTAAAGTGAAATTCACACGTTTGTCTAATATATACATACGTATATTCATGTAGCACGAAATTATATATACACATCCAATCTGCATGCTGCCTGATAATTACATAAATGATAAACAATTCGTGACAATTACGAGGCATTCCTTTCTACAAAATCAAGACAAAAATGTTACAGGTTTTCTTTTCATTAGTTATTCAAAATGAAAGCCGCTAACACTTGTTACACTAACACTTTTTACACAGTTTAACACACACACGTGCTTGCACCCACGCTCAGTCTGGAACTAACCTCTCAGTTCTTAGAGTTGCTTGTACACCTGTCTTCTGCCTGTGTTTCATTCCATGTGCTCGCTTCCACCCAGGGGTCTGTAATCGACATCTGAGTGTTTCTTCTGCTGCTCGGCTCTGGGTTCCCTGGGCCTCGCAAGTGGGAATGACTTTCTCAGAAGGCAAAACACTGCCACCACACTCTGGGAGGGAGACGGGGTGGAAGAGACTCAGGCAGCAGCTTCCATCAGGAGGTGAGAACATGGTGAGATGGGGTACTGGGTCCCGGCAGCTTGGAGACTGCCATCTGAGTGAGGAGACGGAAGAATTTGGAGCATGGGTGGGGGGTGTTCTTCGGCAGGGAACGGAGGAAATAGTCACAGGGTTGAAAAGTACCTGGAAGTAGGGCCACCAACCAGGAGGGCTCCTGGTTCCTTCACTCGTTAGGAACACCTCTCTCATCAAAAGCCCACAGGAGGAGGCCTTTGCAACCACCAAGTGTCTATGCCAGGGGTTTTCAAAGTGGGCTGCATATGGGAATCACCCAAGGAGCATTAAAAAATAAGTCCTGATGCTTCCTGTCCTCAAGTACAGGAGGCACCCCTGAATGGCTCATCCGTGGACTGTGCAACTCTTGAGCTAGGGGTCGTAATTTTGAGGCCCATCTTGGGTATGGAAATTACTTAAAAATGAAGTCTTAACAACAAAAAAAAAAAGGGCAGAAGGAGAAGAAACATGAAGGGCAGGGAGTAAAGAAAGGAGTAAGACAGGGAGGCAAGACCCCCACTGCTCCATGGTTAACTCTCTTCCGTTGGATGACGGTCCTTGAAAGGAATCCTCTAAGCACAGCTGCACATGCGCAGAATTTAGCAGAAATATTGGTTTGTAGAGCATAATTACTCTTTTATTCAACATTTCGTTTTTCTTTTATCTGCTTGTTTCACTAAATGAAAGCTCATTTCAACAAAATTATTTTGTACACTTGACGGGGTGGGGAAGTGTGGAATATATGCGCTGGAAGGGAGTTTAGATTTGGTGCAAAGGGCAAGAATTGTTTAAATATAGTATTAGCTAAGAATAAATACATGGTAACAGATAAAATAAAGGACTCCTTTAGAATTTAATTTCTTTGGGCTGCCTGGGTGGCTCAGTCGATTGAGCATCGGACTCGTGATTTCGGCTCAGGTCATGATCCCAGGGCCTTGGGATGGAGCCCCTTGTGGGACTCCGTGCTGAGCAAGAAGCCTACTTAAGATTTTCTCTCTCTCTTCCTCTGCCCCTCTCCCTGATATCTCTCTCTCAAATTAAAGAAAACTATAAAACATTATTTCTTTACATTGAAAAAAACTGAATATAAACAGTAGAATTGAGAAAAAATTATTGATACAGAAATTACATTTAATAAAAAATATGTATATTTAAATACATATTTTCAGCCATCTGAATATATTTTGCTGTAGTTACAGAATCTTTGATCTCTCTCATTGAAATTTTTGTTGAAATAATTGTCGATTCACATACAGTTGTGATAAGATTCCTGGCATACTTTACCCAATTTCCCCCAAAGGTAACATTGCAAAAGCCAACAGTATAATATCACAGCTAGGATATTGACATTAATACAACCCATCAATCTTAATCACATTTCCCCAGCTTTATTTATATTTGACTGTGTGTTTCTATTTATTTTTGAATGACTAGTCAGTTGACTCAACACTCTGATTCTTCTTTTACCAAGGGATTTGAAATGCCTTTATCACACAATGAAGGCCTTTGTATGTTTTTAACTTTGTTTTCACTCAATTGACCTGTCGTTTTGTGATGCATTTTACCATGTGGTAATTTAGGGCCTTTTTCCTAACATTCCTTTTTAAGAATTTTCCTGGGTTTTCTTCACATGTTTATTCTTCCAGATTAGCCTTAAAATAATTTTGAATGAGGGGCGCCTGGGTGGCGCAGTCAGTCAAGCGTCCGACTTCAGCCAGGTCACGATCTCGCGGTCCGGGAGTTCGAGCCCCGCGTCAGGCTCTGGGCTGATGGCTCAGAGCCTGGAGCCTGTTTCCGATTCTGTGTCTCCCTCTCTCTCTGCCCCTCGCCCGTTCATGCTCTGTCTCTCTCCCAAAAATAAATAAACGTTGAAAAAAAAATTAAAAAAAAATTTTGAATGAGATTACTTAGAATTTAGAGGATAATCAGGAAGAATTTATATTTCTGTAGTGTTGTCTTCCTACCACCAGTCAAAGCAGGTCTCTTTATTCATTTAATGTTATATTTCTATATGTTACACATGTAATTCTTATATGTTACTACTTAGAATTAGTTTTAAAAATTTAGTTTCCTCTATGTTTCATTGGTTTCTGTATTTTTTGTAATTTTACTAAACTCTCGTTTTTAAAAAAATAGACTCTATTTAAATTAAAAAACAATTTTTTTTTTTTTTTTTTTTTTTTTTTTACTTTTAGAATGAGAAAGCACCCAAGCAGGGGAGAGGGGCAGAGCAAGAGAGAGAGAGAGAGAGACTCTTAAATAGGCTGCACACCCAGCCCAGAGCCTGACATGGGGCTTAATCCCATGACCATAGAACCATGGCCTGAGCTGAAATCAGGTGTTGAAAGCTCAACCAATTGAGCAACCCAGGTGCCCCAATAGACTTTATTTTTTTAGAACAGTGTTAGGTTCATAAGAAAATTGAAGCAAGTACAGATTTCCCATAAACCCACATACCCATTCTGCTCCTATACATGCATGGTCTTCCCCATTGTCAACATTCCCACTAGAGTGGCACATTTGTTAAAACTGATAAATGTACATTGACACATCATTGGCACCCAAAGTCCATGGTTTACTTTAGGGCTCCCTCTTGGTGTTGTACATTTTATGAGTTTTGACAAATGTAAACACAGGTCTTCCTTGATTAATGATAGGGTGATGCCCTAATAACCCATTGAAAGTTGAAAATATTGTAAGTCGAAAATGCACTTAATAGACCTAACCTACCGAACATCATAGTTCAGCCTGGCCTACTTTAAATGTGCTCAGAACACTTACATTAGCCTCCAGTTGGGCAAAATCATCTAACATAAAGCCTACCTGATAATAAAGTGTTGAATATCTCATGTAATTTGTTGAGCACTGAACTGAAAGTGAAAAACAGAATGGTTGTGAGTGTATCGTTGTTGACCCTCGTGATCACATGGCGGCCACTCCCTGCTGCTGACCAGCATCCTGAGATGCAGCTCGCCTGGGATGAGATCCAAATTCCAAATTTCGAGTTTGGTTTCTACTGAATGCGTATTGCTTTAGCACCATCATGAAGTCGAGAAATTTTAAGTCAAGGGACCATCATAGTTTCACCGCCTTGAAATTCCTCTGTGCTTCACCTGTTCATTTCCCCGCCTCCCCAACACCTTCAACCAGTGAATTTTTGTTCTCTCCATAGTTCTGCCTTTTCCAGGATGTCACATAATTGGTATCGTCCAGTATATATTCCTTTCAGATTGGCGTCTTTCACCTAAGGATGCATTTAAGGTTCTTCCGTGTCTTTTCCTTAAGGTCTATGATCTGCTTTACATGAATGTTGGTGAAGAGTGTAAGTCTGTGTTTAGATCCTGTTTTTGCGTGTGGATGTCCAGTTTTACAGCACCATTTGTGGAGAAGACAATCTTTTCTCCATTGTATTACCTTTGCTCCTGTGTCAAAGATCAGTTCACTGTATTCATATGGGTCTATTTCTGGGCTTTCTGTTCTATCGTATTGATCTATGTATCTGTCCTTTCATCCATACCACACTGTCCTGATTATTGTAGCTTTGTAGTAAGGCTTGGGGTTGAGTAGTGTCAGTGTTCCAACCAAATTCTCATTTTAAAAAACGTATCTGGCTTATTCTTTGGGGGCTCTCTCGGCATACAGTCCTATCATTTGCAAATGTTTGTCTCTTACTTTTCTAAAGTTATACCCCTTATTTAATGTTTTAAATTATTGGAGGTCCAAAATACGTCTTAGCATCTGATAAAGCTGATGCCTTTCACCTGCTCTAGTTTTTTTTAAATTTTTTTTTTCAACGTTTATTTATTTTTGGGACAGAGAGAGACAGAGCATGAACGGGCGAGGGGCAGAGAGAGAGGGAGACACAGAATCGGAAACAGGCTCCAGGCTCTGAGCCATCAGCCCAGAGCCCGACACGGGGCTCGAACTCACGGACCGTGAGATCGTGACCTGGCTGAAGTCGGACGCTTAACCGACTGCGCCACCCAGGCGCCCCCTCACCTGCTCTAGTTTTAAAATTATCTTGGTTACTCTAACTCATTATCCCCACCCCCACCCACCAAACAATGCACACTTAGTTCTTTGGGATTTCTGCAGAAATCAAAAGTGCATAATTATTTATTCTTTTCAGTCTTCCACAGCAAGATAAGGATCTTATATATGAAAAAAGCATTGCATGAAAATATGTTAAAAGACCTTTTTATAGTCGTCAACTATGGTAATGAGACCTCTGTTTTTAAATTTTTGTCGTTTGGCTCTTTACGGCAATTATTTTCTGTGTGAGAATGGGAAACAGAGTGGGACAAGGAGGGTAGCCAAGACAAAGAGTGTAACAAGTGTAAAGATCTCAGGGCAGAGTGTTGGAGCCTGTAGTGGAAAGGAGAATGTGGTGTGTGGAGATTGGAGAAGTAAGTAGGAGTCCTACCAGGAGAGATTTGTTGGCTGTGGTGAGCAGAATTTAGACTTTCTGCTATTTTCAAAGGGAAACCTTTAAAGGACTTTAAGCGGAGGAGTGACCAGATGTGACCTGTGCTATGAAATAATCATTGTGGCTGGTGCATCAAGAATGGGCTGTGGGGGTTACCCCGAGGGTGGAAACAGGGAGACCTGCTAGGAGGCCAGCATGATGGTCCAGGTTGGAAATGATGGTGGCTTGTATCATCGGGATGGTGATAGTAGAGAGAGAAAGGAATGGATTTCAGATATTTGGGGCTGGACAAGAAAATGGATATGGGGGATGAGGGAAAAGAAAGGGCCAAGAATTGGGGCACCTGGGTGGCTAAGTCGGTTAAGCGCCCGACTTCGGCTCAGGTCATGATCTCGCGGTTCGTGAGTTTGAGCCCTGCGTTGGGCTCTCTGCTGACAGCTCAGAGCCTGGGGCCTGCTTCTCCTTTTCTCCCTGCCCTCTCACCCACTCGTGCTCTGTCGCTTTCTCTCTCAAAAAATAAACATTAAAAAAAATTAAGAAGAAAGGACCAAGAATAATTCAGCTTTTGACTTAGGCAACCGTTTGGTTGCGGTATTCACCAAGATATGGAATGTGAGCTGAGTAATAGTTTTGGGGGCGGAGAGAGTAAGAGTTCTATTTGGGCATGGTAAATTGTATGATGCCTGTTTCACATGCAAATGGAGGTGTCAATGAGGTAGTTGGAAATGAAGAAGGAGCTTGGGAGAACGCTGAGGTTGGCTCTTTTAGTTTAGGATTCTATAGATGGACCCAATGAGATCACATGGGCAGGTGTTTAGATAGAGAGGCTCTGAGGCATCTGCAATATTTCGATGTCAGATTAAAGTGGCATAGACAGAAAAGGACAGTAGTGAAGGAAAGGCAGGAGCGGATGGCAGCATTAGAAGCCACAAGAAAAGAGTGGAAAGAGAGATAAGTTCTATTGACTCCTTTTAAGAAGTTCATTACAATGAAAATAGAGAAGTGTTGAGTTTATGTCAGGTAACTAAAACATTCCGGTGTGTGTGTGTGTGTGTGTGTGTGTGTGTGTGTGTGTGTGTGTGTGTTATATCAGCCAGTGCTGGCCTAACTCCTAATGGTGACAAGTATTTCAAGTAAAAATAAAAAACGAGACAATGAAATAAAATGAAAAAAATTAAAAAATAAGACAATGAAATAATTTGAAATAATTAGCCAATAAAACTGTACAAAAGGAAAGCAACTCTAATTTCACAAGGTTAAAAACCTTTCCAGTATTTGTATTTGGATCTTACTAAATTTATAGGTTAAACTAAATGGAATTGGCATCTTTGCAAGTTTATGGTTTTGATCCAAGAAGAGGGTATGTGATTTATTCGTTCTCTTTTCTGGACCTTAGTAGAGATAGAACATATTCTTCAGGAAGGTTCTGCTCATTTCTAGTTAAATTTATTCCTTGGTGTTTAAAAAGTATTTCAGTTGCTAATGAATATTTCAGTTGCTGAATATTTCAGTTGCTATAACACATTTATAGCTGTATCCCTATCTATATAGATGTTCTTTTAAAATATGTAACAGGGGCCCCTGGGTGGCTCAGTCAGTTGAGCATCTGCCTCTTGATTTTGGCTCAGGTCACGATCCCAGGGTCATGGGATCAAGCCCCATGTGGGGCTTTGTGCTGAGCATGTAGTCTGCTTGGGATTCTCTCTCTCTCCCCCTGCCCCTCTCCCCCCACCTGCGTGCTCTATCACTCTCTCTCTATCTCAAATAAATGAATAAATAAATAAAATATGCAATAAATATATAAATAGCTATGCATGGAAAGATCGAACTAGAATTGAACAGAATCTTTTGGAAGAAAGCATGCATTCTCTTTCTTCATGTACACACACATGGATGTATGGTATATTCATCTATATTGATACACCAATTATATATATCCATATACATTCATATCCGTGTGTGTGTGTGTGTGTGTGTGTGTGTGTGTGTGTGTGTGTGTGTATATGTTTATCCCCTCTAGGCAATATTTAAAATGCATCTCTGGGTGAGTTGTTTTTTTTCTGTCTGGCACTAGAGCCTTTGTCTTTTTCTCTTCCCTAACTGTAACATGTTACATTGTAATTTCTTTCATGCAGCTCATTGGGCACTTAGAAATAAAATCTTCAGAAATGCACCTGGGTGTTCCTGGACCTGTCACTCTCTTAGAGAAGGGGTGAAGGCAGAGTTTTCTCCCATGGGCCCCGCAAATGAAGAGTGTGGGCAGGGAGGGACGCTTGTGATGGGTTGCTGTGGGGGAGAAGAGTGTGGTCATCAGAAGGCTGGTACCTCAGTTTCAGTCATGACTAGGACTGAAGTCTTAAGACTTCCCATGAACCGTGACATGATATCACGTTTTCAAATTTAATTCCAAGTTTCCTTTTAAGTTCCATTTCTTTGGTATCATCTTGTTTTTTCCTCTTTAATGCAGCATCATTTCTGGAACAACTAAACTGCTGTGCTGCTTCAAATGATTCCCTTCAAATACCTTGTGGGAATATTTTTTTAAATCACCACTAAACAGTATAGTTCTATTTTTTAGCTCTTACCTCACGTGTCTCAACAGTTCCTACGAGCTTTCTACCCATCCAGTTATCCGATTCGATACAAAACAGGAAATCACTTATGCAAACCCTTTCCTAAAAGAGTGCAAAACACATGCTTGATTTAAAATATGTGTAAATATTAATGTATTTGATACTATCTGGATCATTTAATTAAGTAGTTATAATCAGGATATTAAAATAGCATTTGACATCTTACGCATTTTGATAATGTTACACGTTAATGTTACAGCTGGATGCTATATCTCTATGTAAAACCAATTAATGCATTTGTTTCAACTTACAACCAGTAGTGGGGTTAAATGTCCTCTCCTAAAACTTTCAGTTCATAAGTTAATTCTCTGGAGAATGAATATAGAGGTAGGTGACAGAGTGACCACAGTATGCTAGGATAGAATCAATAGTGAGATTTGATATGTTCAGAATATTGCTATAAGCCAGTTCATTAAAGATTACAATCAAGGTTATAATGAGAAGCCCAATAGCAAGTGAATTTGTAAATTATGCTTGTTGGAAAACTCAAAAGCTCAAACGGTTTATGGAAAAACAAACAAGAGAAGAATCCACTTTAACTTGACTAGAGATGCAGTCATTATAGCTTAATTTCCAGTATGATTCAATTTCCATATCTTTGTCAAGAGCTCTTTAAAGGCAGGGGGAGAGGTGAAAATGGGACTTAGGGTTGTAGATTTTTTTTTTACTTTTTAATTTTTTTAAGTTTATTTATTTATTTTTCAGAGAGAGAGAGAGAGAGAGAGA
>NW_024412391.1:10923820-11160541 GCF_014898765.1 Herpailurus yagouaroundi | reverse complement strand
GCATGAGCTGGGGAGGGGCAGAGACAGGGAGACACAGAATCCAAAGCAGGCTTCAGGCTCTGAGCTGTCAGCACAGAGCCCAACGTGGGGCTTGAATCCATGAACCGTGAGATCACGACCTGAGTGAAGTTTGGCACTCAACCGACTGAGCCACCCAGGAGCCCCAGGGTTGTAGATTTGCTAAACAAACTCCAGGGTGTCCAGAGACTTTATTCTTCACCTTTATACTACTTGGTTTTGTTCTGGTGTCTGATATAACTTTCACTATTGTAAGTTTCTTAAGGCAACCTCAATGTTAGTATCACAGAGTAAGATCGGGACTGCTTGGAGGACATGAGTAGACACTTTTCCAAAGAAGACATACAGGTGGCTAATGGACACATGAAAAGATCACTCATCATCGGGGAAATACAAATCAAAACCCCAATGAGATACCACCTCACACCTGTCAGAATGATTAAAACTAACAACTCAGGAAACCATAGATGTTGGCAAGGATGTGGAAAAGGGGAACCCTTTTGCACTGCTGGTGGGAACACAAACTGGTGCGACCACTCTGGAACACAGTACGGAGGTTCCTCAAGAAATTAAAAATAAAACTACTCTAAGACCCAACAATTGCATTATAAGGTATTCCCCCAAAGATACAAAAATACTGGTTTGAAGGGGCAAACGCACTCCAAAATTTATGGCAGCACTATCAACAATAGCCAAATTATGGAAAGAGCCCAAATGTCCATTGACTGATGAATGTATAAAACAGATGTGGTGCATATATATACAGTGGAATATCAAATAGAATGGAATCCTGCCATTCGCAATGATATGGATGGACCTAGAGTGTATTATGGTAAGCAAAATAAGTCAGTCAGAGAAAGACAAATACCATATGATTTTACTCATATGTGGAATTTAAGAAATGCAGATAAACATAGGGAAAGGGAAGGAAAAATAAAACAAGATGAAAACAGAGAGGGAGCCAAACCATGAGAGACACTTAAATATAGATAACAAACTGAGGGTTTCTGGAGGGGGATGGGTAGGGGGTGGGCTACGTGGGTAATGGACATTAAGGGGGGCACTTGTTGGGATGAGCACTGGGTGTTATGTGTAAGTGATGAATCACTAAATTCTACTCCTGAAACCAATACTATACTATATGTTAACGAACTTGAATCTAAATTTAAAAAATAAAGAATTTTGAACTAAAAAAAAAAAAAAAGACTGGTACTGCTTGATTACACATGGAAACTCAAGGGAATATTTTCAGTCTTCCAGTAAGGCTAGAGTATCTTAATATATCTGTTCCCTTCCCAAACTCCAGGTGAGTCTTTAGTTTTTGTAAGGTCAGAAATTGCCTGAGTAGTATAGGGCTAAAAAAAGTTCTCTATCAAGGGATTCTCCCATCAGTCTCTAGGAGAACAAAATGAGCGTGTTTGACTCAGTATAACTTGTGACTGGAGGGGAAGTCAGCCCAAAGTATATTTTCTAATACTTAGGGGTGAGTAACATCCTTCTCACTCAGGCTTCCTCGTACCCAAATGTTCAGAATGCTACGTAGGTAATAGCCACAGTGGTACAGTGGAAAGTTATTTTTAACCAGATGTCCCCTCTTAGGTAGTTCTTCCTGTGGGAAAACAAAAATGTGCTTACTAAAGTCTTGGAGTTACTCACCTGGGCTTGAGCAGAGCCCAGAATTCACAAACTTAACAATGTCTTCCAAGCAGAAGTATTGATTTAAATTACTTTGTTAAAATATTGGTTAATTATGAATAAATACGGAACCAGATACAAATGCTTTGTGCTTATAGCTCTCATATAGCTACCATCCAAATCAAATTTACAAACTAATTACATGCAACCCATAAAACCAGTAGAATCCAATCTACAACATTTATTTAATACTGGTTTGTTAAAAACAATGTTACCTTTCATTGTGTGAATATGGTACTTGTGCAGGGTGAATCTCTTTGCGGTATTCAAGATGGCTCCTTTCATGATCATTATCTGTCTTGTAGTAGAGCTCAAAAGTAATTTCACAATGCCAGCCAGAATGAATAGAAAATAGGCTTTACTTTTACAGGGTAAGGGCCACTAAGAAGTGACCAGAGCCAACATTTGGTTGCCTCTGGAAGGAAATGGGTTGGAGTTAGCAAACTTTGCCAGACATGCTATAGGTGTTTGAGTGAAGATTCTTTGCCCCCTATTTATTTACCTTTTTATAATATAAACCCAACAAAGTTGCCATGTTAAAAGTGAGACAAATAGACTGCTCAAACTCTTGGGATATCTGGATTTGGAATCCATTGTTTAAAAGGGTTGTCTGGGAGGGGCGCCTGGGTGGCTCAGCTGGGTAAGCGTCCATCTTGGGTTCAGGTCATGATCTCACCATTCGTGAGTTCAAGCCCCATGTCAGGCTCTGTGCTGACAGCTCAGAACCTGGAACCTGCTTCCAATTCTGTGTGTCTCTTTCTCTCTGCCCCTCGCTGCTTGTGCTCTTTCTCTGTCTCAAAAATAAATAAACATTAGATTTTTTTTTTTAATTAATAAAAAAAGAAGAGTCATCTGGGAAACGCAGTTACTTGGGGACATTGGGGACCCATGTGGAGTCGTGTTTTGGTGCAGACTTTCTTGTTGGGGGAGGGTAGCCACCAAACTGGGTCTGGTGTAGGGCCAACTGCTTTATAATACAGGCGATCCAGAATGAGATCTTAGGACCATCTTCAGACAATGCTACTTGTGTCATTGTTCTAGATGCTGATACATGTTCATTTGAATTTGATATGTTTCAATCGCTGTAAGGAAGATGATGAGTATATTCTCCCACTATTTTGTTCTGTTGAAGTATCATAAAGCTTTTATTTCCTGATCTATTTGAAGTACTGTTAATCTTTTATTTCCTATATTATATCATGATATCACTTAGGCTTTGGTTAGTACTTGCTTAGACAGTGTTAACTTAGTGGCGAATCCAAATGCAAAGGCAGGACTTAAAATTGTGGAGCGGTGTTCATTTATGAGGTGATAAGGTGACATTCCATATCATGTTGACTATGTTCACTTTTCTGTCTTAGATTGTTGTACAAACAAAAACACAAAATGAAAACAACCCTTATGGAGAGTATTTGATGCCTGTGAATTTTTGAGATACTGGAAAGAACATGGATGTTGGAGCTAGACAACCTTGGGTTTGAATCTTAGCTCTATCAGTTCAGCATGTGGCCTTGGGAAAGCCATCAACCTTGTTTGAGCCTCAACCGTATATATTTGTGAGGTGGGGGTGACGGTCTCTTCTTCACCAGATACTAACTAAGCTGGCACTGTTCCAATTGCTCGGGATCTAGCTTTGAGTAAGCTAATTACCTGCCTTCATAAAGCTCACCTTGTAGTTAAGGTGGAGAATGGAGAGGGAGAAAATACACATAAAGTATATCACACAGTGATAAGTAGCATGGAGAATACAGGACAATGGGATGGAAAGTGACTGGGGTAAGAACAGAGTTGGTATGTTACCCAGAGCAACAAGGGAAACACTCTTCGAAAATATGCAACATTTGAGATGAGACCCAAATGATGAGAAGTCAGATGAGTGTTGAGCCAGGTGATGTAGGAGTGAGCGTGGGGATTCTGAAGGGCTGTTAGAGGTCTGGTGTATTGGAGTGCATGGAAGATGGAAAGGATGCTGTCTGCTTTGCAGGGCGGTTTAAGGATTGTATGAGTTAAGTATCTAAAATGGCTGGCATGTAGAATCGCCTAGCAAATGGCAAGCAGTTTATATTGCCGATTACCATTCAGATTTTATAAAGCCTTTATCTGTTCTAAATAGGAAAGCTTTGTTGATCTCGCGTAGGTTCATTCCCTCTAGAAATGAAGACGTGAGGTAGTAAAGTGACGATTTCAGTCATCTGCTTTGTTCACATTCATTCTTTGTGAAGTTTTTCTCAATGACGCTTATGTTGGGTTTTCTCACGGATCCCAGGGCATATGTTATTCATACAGTCACAGAATCTTTACTTATTTATTAAAGCTGGTGATACTTGGGAGATCATTGTGCCTCACTCATTTTTCTGCTAAGCAAGGTACAGCCCCAGGACAAGACGTGGTTTAAGATCAAAGAATTAGTGCCAGAGTTTGTATGGGATCCCAGGTCCCTGGACTCGTACTTGTGTATTCTCTTTTATTATCCTTATTCCCTTCCTCTACTCAGGCCTGGTAAGGGTTGTACACAAGCCAGTGATAATACCAGCAATTTAAAACTTTTTAGACAGATTATATCATAAATGATGAGGGCACTGTTATAAACTGTATGTTTATTACCCCTCCCAAAATTCGTATACTGAAACCCTAATCCCCAACTTCATGCATGGTATTTGGAAGTGGGCCTTTGGGAAATAATTAGGCTTAGATGAGTTCATGAAGGTGGGGTCCTCACGACAAAATTAGTGCCCATATAAAGAGACCAGAGATTTTTTTTTTTTTTTTTTTTTTAGAGAGAGTGCAAGCAGGGAAGGGCAGAGAGAGAGGGGGACAGAGGATCAGAAGCTGGCTCTGTGCTGACAGCAGTGAGTTCAACATGGGGCTTGAACTCACGAACTGTGAGATCATGACCTGAGCCGAAGTCGGATGCTCAAGAAAATGAGCCATCCAGGCGCCCCGAGACCAGAGGTCTTGCACCCTCTCTCTCTGCCACATCAGGATGCAACAAGAAGGTGGCCATCTGTAAACCAGCAAGAGAGCCCTCAGCAGAACCTGACCACGCTGGCACTTGATCATGGACTTCCCCACGTGTGTTGTTTCAGCCGTCCAATCTACGGTGTTTTGTTACAGCAGCCCAAGCTGACTGAGACAAACCTTTATGTTGTGATGTTTAGGATGAGCTATATTGTTGGATATACATTAGTGTGGAAGAGAGTAAAGAAGTAGGCTGGTTGCCCCAGAAAACCTGACTGATGAAATTAGGGGATTTTTCTTGGCCAAGTTTGCTAAGACTTTCCCACCTTGATAGTGAGGTGTCAATTTCAAAGTTACACATGCCTTTATAAGTCTGCTTTAACACTGGTCACTACTGGGGTGCTTCGGTGGCTCAGCTGTTTAAGTGTCTGACTTCGGCTCAGGTCATGATCTCATGGTTCTTGAGTTCGAGCCCCGTGTCGGGCTCTGTGCTGACAGCTCAGTGCCTGGAGCCTGCTTCAGATCCTGTGTCTCCTCCCCTGCTTGCACGCTCTCTCTCTAAAAAAAAATAAATAAAAAACATTAATAAAAAACATTTTAAAACTGGTCATTACTGATTTTATGATGTGAAGGCAAAATTGGAAGAGCCAAAAGAAAAATACAACCTGATAATATGATACTGGGGAAACTTGCAAAGTCTTCTAATGACACGGACTGTCCTGATGAAATACGTCAATGTCAGAGACTAGTTGTTGAACTACGCCAGCTTGATATATGCTAAAATCTAGGACTATTTTGTGCTTGTCATTGAGAATTGGATCTTTGCTAATAATTTTGTTAGTGATATATGGGTCAGAAGAGAATACAATTCTCTTTTAAAGCTATATTAATGACATAGTGCTGACACTGGGGGAAAAGGCTTTGTCAGTAAATAAATACAATGCAGACACAAAGAATTGATGTATATGGTAATAATTGTACTCTATTATCAGTAGTCCTCTTGCTTACTGATGCCTTAGAAAATATACTATTAAATAGTCCATTGAAATGGATGAATTGGTTGAAATATTGTCTTTCAAAACTTAGACCAGAAGACACCCAGGTGTTTAGGACTGAAGACCTAGCTAATGAAAAACAAAGGCAATTTCATATGCACGTCGGTCGACAATTGCAGACGCTGTTTTTATAGTCTATTGTATTTGTGAATTTGTTTGCAAAGTATTTGTAATAATTCTTCGAATTGGGGTAATGGGAAGAGCATATAGAGTTGAAGACCCTTCCCACATATCAGTCTTTGTAAGACTGGATTTCTTAATCTTCAAAATAGGAGGGGTCGTAATGCCTACATCTCAGGGTTGTTGTAAGAGGTAAATGAGATGACGTGTGTGCGATGTAGCCTAAAAAAAAAAATACTAAACAGTCATTATATGCCCCTAAAAATATTTTCCTTCCAAATTAGAAAATTCAACACAAAAGAAATAAGGAAGAAAGAGGTTTTGTCACCAATACTGAATGAAGAACTGGAAATAAATAATAAATAAGCAATGGAAGCATGAGCAGAAGGAAAATAATCCAGTGACTAAGCTAGAAGGAAGCTGGCTGAAGAGGTCTCTCATCCAGAGTCAGGGCAGAAAAGCTTACTCAGCAGAGAAATTAGTTGCCTGCCTGAGAGCCAGTTTGGAAAGAGAGTTGGGGGCCCTGATCAAGGACACGGGAAGCAGGGGCGCTTTCTTTGCACCTGCTTTGTAAGTGAGGGCACCTAGGACACAGCAGTGCATGGAGAAGGTTTGCGGTAGCCCAGATCACTGAGGCCTCAAGGGAAGCGGTCTTCTCTCTGGGACAGTTGGCCGGTGCAGGTAGGCAGAGGCATAACTTCCATCAGCACTCCCACTAACCCCGCTCCCTGCCCCTGCACATAAATTCTTAGTACAAAGCTAGCTTGCTCTGCAAATATAGCCTGCGGCAAGTCTCCATTCCATCCAGATCGACTGTAAGCTCTTCCTGTTTAGAACTTCTCAGCCCAGTTTAGAAGAAAAATAGCATCGTGCAGGGCACATAAGAGTTGCTAACTGGATAAAGACTGAATCTGTAATGGAATGTAAAGAAGACATAAGTAAGAAAGGGGTGTGGCATTGGAGAAGTAACATTTATTGACGACTTCTTTGCATCACTTTACTTATTTTTTTAAAATTTTTTGTTTTTTGATATTTCTTTTTGAGAGAGAGAGAGAGACAGAGAGACAGAGAGACAGAGAGAGAAGGAGGCACAGAATCCGAAGCAGGCTCCAAGCTCTGAGCTGTCAGCATAGAGCTCAACACGGAGCCCGAACCCACGAACTGTGAGATCATGACCTGAGCTGAAGTTGGGTGCTCAACCGACTGAGACACCCAGGCGCCCTGCATTACTTTACTTACAATAATGTGTTTGAGATTTTGAACTACCCTGAAGTTAGATGTGACTGTCCCATTTAGTAAATGAGGAAATCAAGACTTAAGGGAACTTATCAAACTTGTTTCTGGTTTCATACCTGGTAAGTGATACAGAATTTGGACCAGATTTGCCAAATGCCCAAATCCACAAGCCTCTGCCTGCTGAGCTTCCCCTTCAACAGCAGAGATGATGATATAGGAAGGGGCAGATCTAGCTTTTAATCTAAAGATGCCCCACAGGGAACTCAGAAACCAACAAGATTCTAGGGAAGAGTAAAACTGAATTTTCTATCGGTTATTAAATATAGCTCGTGTCTGTTTGAACTGATTTCAATGTTCCCAGTGAGTTAGTCACATGGATATACATATAGGACTTAAAACATAGTAGGCACTCAGTATTTGCAGCACAAATGAATGAAAGTGAATGAATGAAAGAAAGGATAAATCAACTGGAAGTTTTGGTTTTAACTGAAAAGCCACTTAGATGAGCATGACTAATAGACAACTGGTAATAAGGTGCAGGGGGAGGAAATCATAAAGATGGCGAATTCGAGCAACCTGTGAGCCTGAAAATAATAGAAGGAAATGAGAAACAAGGCAAAAACACGTTTGAAACCCGCACATAAAGATTTTTGTGTCCTCTGTTTAGTTCTCTAACAATAGAAATGGGCGTTGTCTACAGTTCATTGAACAATCTATCAAGTAAACCCCAACCACAGTCCTTGGAAAGTTGATGAAGCTTTTCAGGGTGGGTTTCCCAGCATTAGGGAAGGAAGTCCCATGAGGCACCAGTGCCATGAATGAGTTACTATGCTCAGATTCAATGTTCCTTATGCTGTAATTATAGTATAATATTATAATCTCTAATATACATTGTAATTATAATATGTGATTTATTATAATATTCGCTGTGAGCTTTACTTATTTACTTGTACTCGATAGGCAAGAAGTTTGCTACTGGCTGTGGCTAGAAGAAAACCCTCTTCACCAAAACCTGGCAGGTTAGGTTGAAACAGCATCACTGTTTCCTAACAAGCAAAGGAAATATGCTCTCAGATGGTACCAGGGTTCCTAAGAAAATCTACACTGCCTGGAGTTATTCTTTAATACGTTCCCCCCCCCCCCCATGTCCATTTTATTTTATATACATAGTGTGGGTATAGTTGCCACACAATGTTACTTCGGTTTCAGGTATACAACTTAGTGATTTGACAAGTGTAAACATTATGCTGTGTTCACCTCGAGTATAGCTACCATCTGTCCCATTACATCCCTAGCACAGTATCATTGACTGTATTCCTTATGCTGTGCCTTTTATTCCCATGGCTCTCATTCATTCCATATCTGGAAGCTTGTATCTCCCTCCCCTCTTCTCCCATTTTGCCCAACCCTCGCCTCCTTCCCTCTGGCAACCATCGGTTTGTTCTCTGTATTTATAGTTCTGATTCTTCTGTTTGTTTACTCATTTTTTTCAGATTCCATTTATAAATGGAATTACATGGTATTTGTCTTTCTTAGTCTGACATATTTCACTTAGCATAATATCCTCTAAGTCCATCCATGTTGTCTCAAATGGCATGGTCTCATCCCTTTTTATGGCATGTAATATTCCATTAAATATGTATCATATATATATATATATTTTTTTTTTTCCTCATCCATTTGTCTCTTGATGGACACTTGGGTTGCTTCTATGTCTTGACTGTTGTAAATAGTGCTGCAGTGAACATAGGAGTGCATATATCTTTTCAAGTTAGTGTTTTTATTTCTCCTGGATAAACCCCCAGTAGAGGAATTATGGGTTAATATGATATTTCTATTTTTTATTTTTTGAGGAAACTCCATACTGTTTTCCACGGTGGCTGAACCAACTTACATTCCCACCAACAGCGCAGGAGGGTTCCTTTTTCTCCACATCCTCACCGACACCTGTTATTTTTTTGTCCTTGACTTTAGCCATCCTCAGAGGTGTGAGGTGATATCTCACTGTGGTTTTGATTTGCATTTTCTTGATGATGAGTGATGGTGAGCAGCCTTTCATGTGTCTGTTGGCCAACTGGATGTCCTTTAAGACTTTTGAGGTGACACCTTGCTGTCCCGCACACCACCCCTTGGTACCATTCCCAGAGGCAAAATTCTAATGTGAGAGGATCAGGAACCTGCCAGAACGGGGCACTTTCTATGTTCATTTGCCCCGTCTCCTTGCCTGTGGAAGTTATGGCAAGGCTCAGGCAGCTAGGGAACACATAGTGGGAAACACTATGATTATTATTACTTAAAATAGTTCCATGAATTTAATGACGAGCAAATCAAGGATATGTGAAGAGTGATTCATCCAACTTATACCAGAAATGATATTGAAACATATAACAGCTACTTAGTAGCCTTGTCCACAGTTCTGGGAAAAACAGCTCAGGTAATTGAATAATAGCAAGATGGATACATTCATGCTATTAATTAATCTTATAATTAATCTTGTCAGTTCATCTCATCTTAATAACTCTTGCTGACTACCACACAATTAATGAGGAAGCCTTTTGATACACTCACTAAACATGGGATTTGGAGTCAGGCTGGCCTCCAATCCTGGCTCAGTTATTTACTGGCTGGGTGGTCTTGGGGAAATTACCTATTCTGACAACCTCAGTTTCCTCATTTATAAAATGGGCCTAAGAGCTACAGCTTGCTAGATTGTCATGTGGATTAAGTGAGTTAAACCATGTGAATTACTTTATTTATTTATTTTTAAATGGTTACTTATTTTTTGGGGGGGGAGGGGCAGAGAGGAAGACAGAGGATCCCAAGCAAGCTCCACACTATCAGCGCAGAGCCCGACGAGGGGCTCGAGCTCGCGAATGGCGAGATCGTGACCTGAGCTGAAATCAAGAGTCTGACGCTTAAACGGCTAAGCCACCCAGGTGCCCGAATCACTTAGTTTAAAAAGGCCTGTCACGTATCCGGTCTCAGTGAAAGAAAACTATATATTTGCTTGATTGCAAGATACACATTTTCCATATTTTGACATTTCTCAGATCAGGATGTGTCTTAAAATCTTTCCAAAGAGACTCTCTAGGCGGTAGCCAGAGACCCCAAGTTACCATTGCTTCCCCGTATTCATGTGCCCGCTTTGGTGGGCCAAGAAGGTAGGAGTTCACCTCAGCTGAGTTAGTTCTGTGGGTGGCACTACATGTGTACAGCGTTTAAATTAAATTTAGGAGTGGAATTGTAAAAAATCGACAAAAATATCTTAACACAAGCCTACATCATTGTACAGCACCAAACAAAAAGTTACTGTGTATGCAGCAAAGACCGCCTATCACACGCTATGTGATGCAATTAAAGACATCAGAGAAGGCCAAGTTTTTCAGAATACGTTATCGAATTTTCAAAGCTAGGAGAAAGGTGCGTCTAACTAATTTTGTGAAGGTCTATCACTCAAGCTCAGAACATCAGATAAAAGCTTCTAGCTGAGTTTCAAGAAAAGCATGTTGAATTCCACAGATATGTAATTCAATTAAAAATCCTGTAAGCATAATCAAAGCAGAAATGGAGACAAAATTCCAGATTCTTTGATACGCTTTTCAGTTATATTACTAATCCAAAAATTGCTATCTGTCAAGACAATGGACGTGGGTGATGAAAATTAGAATAACTTTATGGTCTGAAAGTGGCTCAGACTTCTTTTTATACTTTGTAAAAGAAACTTAGAGTCAAGTTTTGATGGTCATAACGACAGGAGAAAGTGGGATGTGTTGGAATGAACAAACACAAGCTTCCGTAGGCTTTTCAATGTATGTGTGTTTAATATGGTCTTTGCTTTTTCTGGAGAAGTTGTCAGTCAATTGATGCTTTTTACAATGGATGGTGTCTTAGAATCAAGGGACTATAATATGACAATCAAGACAAGTGAAAGTTGCATGTTGGACAAAGCGATAGCTTTTTGGAATTGTGTGCTCAGCTCACAGTGCTCCCCTGCAGCCATTTTACACACCGTAACACCCTCCTCCAGCTTCAGCTGATCAGAACTGGCAGGCACCCCCGGTTCATGCTGGGCCAGAGTCCCTTCCCCAGGAATCTGAAATTAAGACGTAGAGAAGGAATCTCTGAACTTGGGAGGGATGACTGCATGCCACAAACACAGAGTAGCAGAGAGGGATACTCTGCCAAAAAAGTTAACAAAGCAGGCTACTGAGAGAAACAGCAATGACAGATGCTTTCCGTTTCTCCATTCCAGCCCTTCCCCAGGCCTGGCAAATTCCCGTCCTGGGTCCCTTGAGTTACCCCTGAGTCATTAAATTCTCCACATTTTTGCTTAAGTTAGCTCAGGTTGTTTTCTACATCTTTAACCGAGAGAGTTCTAACCGATCCATGGGTCTAATCACAGACTAAGCCAACAGCATCACGTTGCTGTGGTTTGGGATTCTGTAGCTGGTCACCCGAGACCATGAGCAGCCTCCGCAGGGCTCCAGAGACCCTCCATTTTGCCCACTATGGAATGAGACATGTTATCATTTCCCACAGGTCTTCATGCTAAAGGTTGGAAAGCATTGACTTAAGATATGCTTTAAGTCAAATCAACACTGGAGGCAATGACAAATAGATGTGCCTGAGGCCAATGGACTTCACAGGCCAATGGACTCCAAGGCTTCTAAGAGCATGATATTTAGAGCTGGAAGGAAGGGCATTTCCTTCTCTTAGTGCTTCTCACTTCCCAGCTCTCATCCTATTCTACTCATTACCCTTTCTTGAACCCTACTCTACTCATCCTACTCTACTCGTTACCTTTTCGTGGACTTCCTTGCTGGCTTCCCTCCTCAACTAGTCCTCTAAATGGTTGAGTTTTTGTTTTTTTGGGGTGGGGAGTGTCTTAAGGACCGCCTTTCCTTTCCAAATTGTCTTTCTAGATGGATCTCACCCATTTTTAGGGATTCAAACACTAATTCAGTGTTGGAAACCAAATTGATGTCTCTGGCCCTGGTTGTTCATCTGAACTACAAACTGAACTATAGATCTAGCAGCTTCCTTGACATTTCCACCTGAATGTAACACAGATATATGGCAAAATTTACAGGTTGAAAATGGATGCTTGGTACCTCCAGCAAATCTTCTTCATCTCAGTAAATGGCCTTGCCATCCTCTCAGTTACTTCAACAAGAATCCTAAAAGTAATACTGATTCCTTCCTTTTTCTTCTCCCCCATGTGTGGTCTACCAGAAAACTGTCAATTTTATTTATTTATTTTTTTTGTAATTTTTAAATGTTTATTTTTGAGAGTGAGAGAGAGAGAGAGAGAGAGGGAGGGAGAACGTGAGTTGGGGGAGGGCAGAGAGAGAGGGAGACACAGAATCCGAAGCAGGCTCCAGGCTCTGAGGCATCAGCACAGAGCCCCATGTGGGGCTCGAACTCACAGACTGCGAGATCAAGACCTGAGCTGAAGTTGGATGTTTAACCGACTGAGCCACGCCGGTGCCCCGGTTAATTCTATTTTTTAAATATGTCTCAGTCTATTTACTTCTCTCTAACTTCACCATCTATTCCACGTTAACACCTTCTAGTGTTCCCATGCCGATTCACTATTCACATATCATTAAAGATGATATTCTTAAAATAGAAATTGTATCAGGTTACCCCCTTGCTTACAACCCTTCAGTGACTTGCCATTGTGGCTAGAACAAAGTCTGAACTAACCATGGCCTCCAAGATTTGCATGCTCCTGTTCCTTCCTCTCTAACCATATGTCTTGGCTTTCTCTCCCTCAATGGATGGAATTCACCATCCTTTTTCCTTTGTTAAAAACACCATGGTCTTTCCTGGTACTTAGTATTTGCACACGCTGTTTCCTTAGCCTTAGATTCTCTTTTGCTCACTCTGTGTATGGACACAGCTCTTTTATCTTCTGGTCTCAGCTTAGGTGACATTTCTATAGAAAGATCTTCCCTGACTAAAATAAGGTCCTCTTTGTTATTCTAAACTTAGGCCTTGGGGGCACCTGGGTGTCTCAGTCAGTTGAGTGTCAGACTCATGATCTCAGCTCAGGTTTTGATCTCAGAGTCATGAGTTCAAGCCCCATATTGTGCGTGAAGCCTACTTAAAAATTTTGGGGGGCCTGGGTGGCTCAGTTGGTTAAGAATCTAACTCTTGATCTCAGCTCAGGTCTTGATCTCGTGGTTCATGAGATCAAACCCTGTGTCAGGCTCTGGTTCTAGGTTAACAATGTGGATCCTGCTTGGGATTCTCTGTCTCCCTTTCTCTCTCTCTGCACCCCCTTCCTTCAAAAATAAATACATAAACAAAAAAATTTATAAAAAAAATAAGTCTTGATTGTTTCCATAATAGAATTAAGCATAACATACAACTGTTAAACTATTTTATTTATTTGACTTTTCCCTCTTATCTTTTTCTCTCTTGCAAGCTCCCTGATGTCAAGGTCAATGTCTACCTTACTTACTTTTCTACCTCTAGAACCTATCACAGTGTCTGGCTCAATGTGCTTTATGCGTGAGTAAGACATTTGGAGAAATTAGTTTGTATAAAGGCAATAGATCAGCAATCTTTTCCTTTCTGTAGATAACACATTCTCTGACCATCGGAATGGCATGGAAAGCAGTGGTAAAATTTTAGTGAAGGAAATAGTTGAGTAGTTTATAAATTGTAAAGCTAACAGGTAGAAGATGGTGTTTTGGAGGCTCTGAAACCTGAGATGGTGGAAATCATAGTTACAGAACTGGCCTCATGAAACAATATTCTTGAACTGCCACAGAAATTTTACCATATTATCTTTTGGCTGCTGGTGGCATATTTCATTTAAAAAGAGATGTGTTTTCCTGGAATTTCTTGCAGAACTAACA
Source organism: Herpailurus yagouaroundi (assembly GCF_014898765.1). Lineage (NCBI taxonomy): Eukaryota > Metazoa > Chordata > Mammalia > Carnivora > Felidae > Herpailurus > Herpailurus yagouaroundi. The sequence goes on along the minus strand of NW_024412391.1, from coordinate 11,146,593 downwards.
AAACTCTGCTCGCTGATTTTTGCAGTTGCCAAGCCTCTGTTTATTTTTCTCTCAATAAATATGGACAGGAGACAGAAGCTTATTAATTGCCCTGACATTTCTTTCTAATATATTTCAAGCCCAGGTGTTCAAGTGAGCATGTGTCAGGTTTTAATCATTGGCATTTGTTTGTTTCATAGGGCATTTGATATTTTGTGCCTCTGGGTATAAGAGATTCCTCTTTGTTTTCAGTTCTCTAGGTTTTAAAAATCATTAATTCTTTGGTTTTATAAAATATGAGATACACCATAGGTTAAAAAAAAAATCTTCCTGGATACTTCAATTCATGGAAGAAAGTTCTCTCTGGTGATTTTTTTAGGGAAAAACAGAACTTATCCTAAGATTGTTCAATAGCAGGAGTTCTGAGTGTTATTCTGAGCTACCAATTCCTTTGGACATCTGATCAAAGCTATGTAATCATTGGGTGGAAAAATGAATCTACACGTGTACATTTTTTGGAATGCGTTTATGAGTTAATGGACTGAGTAAAGCCCATTCATGAACCCCAAGCTAAAAACCAGTGCTTTCCAGTGCTTTCAGACAGACCCCAGGAAATCCCTTTAGTTTCAACCCATAAATTTGACACATCAAGCATTTTTGATGGAGAAGACACTTTTCCGATCAGAGCACATGGGTTCAATTCCTCGCACCCCTGAAAGTAAGAGTTAAGGGACTTCTTTCACCCTTAGATCAATCCTCCAGGCTTGAGAGTTATAGTAGAGAACACCTACCATTGCTCGAGCACGCTCTTGGGTGCCAAGAACTGTGCTGAGTATTTCAAAGTATTTCATTTTCTATAATGCACTTTGAAATAGTTAAAACCCTTCTTATTGATAGAAGAATTAAAAAAAAAGTAGCAGAACTACCTGCCATAGTCAGCAGAGAAAGGAATTAGACAGACCAGAAATGCTTCTGGTCTGGGCAGTTCACGTTCCTCTTAGTTCATTCAACAAACATCTCCTAAAAGTGTACAATGATTGAATTTGCACGATGCTGGGATATTAGGTTATCACCAAGACATATCAGACGTAGTTCGTGTCTTCAAAGAACTCATGGTGCCTTTTGGAAGGACAAGACAAAGCAGTCTGCTGATCTAGGCCCCAGGCTCCTTGCTCTGGATGACATCAAAACAAGTCAGACCTATTTTTCGCACTCAAGGCACCTACGATCTGCTTTAAAGGACATTGCAAGTAGACTTACGGCATTGATACAAAGACAAACACGTGTTGGAGGAGTCATGTGGACCCGGTGAGACAGGCTTCTTGGGGAAGTGGGAGATGGAAGGTGGGAGACTAGGCCTCTGTGCTCCCTCCCTGTTACGTCTCCTGGGGGGCTCTATGGGAACCGAGGCTAGTAGAAGACAGAACATCTGTATCTACAGACTTGTAGCACTGCCCAAATCCACTGCCCTGTAAGAGTCTTGAATATAATGCCTGAACCTTAGTTGCCTCTTAAAGCATTTCTTCAGGGCATAACACATCATTTGCCAAAGAGGAGGTTCTCGGTCAAGGATGGTTGCATGGAGTTAGAAAGAAAGCACGCAAACCGGAACCAGCGTCCCTCAAAACCACCATGGCCACCACAAGAGAGACATACGAGCCTATTTATGTGTGTTGCTAATCGAGGAATTACTTTGGTCCCCGACCACTGGGACTTGACTGCCTAACGTGGACACATGGAGGCAGACACACGAAATGGTTCGTACGTATCGTGGGCCGAAGGAATCATCCAGCTCAGTGGAGGAAACAGTAAAAAAGAGAATCTCTAATCAGTTATTTCTATTTATATGGCTATGTTTTGTTTTGTAAGCTTTCCTATTTGATACAGGATGCTTTGGCTGATAGTCATCTAAAAAATGTTGATTTGCTTACTAGCTGTTACAAGCTACTTCTCTATACACAGACTGTCTTTTATTATAGTACGGAGATGTAGCACTTTTATAGAAAGAGCTGCTTTTATTTGTTCTTTGCCATAATTTCTAGTAATTTATTTTCATTATTGGCAATGCTTGCATAATCCCTAACACCTACAGGAATGAAACACAGTTCCTCTTGCAGATTTATAGCATGCCTGATGAAAAAAAAAAGCCTTATAATGCAAATGTGAAGGTTTAAATGATCTTCTAAAAGTCCCACAATTGGGCCACGTGGTTTGGAGGTCAAAATTAAAAACAAATCCATCTGGACTCCTTTCTTCTTTATTTAAATATCGAGAGAAGGTAAGAAGGATTGGAAATTGCGATTAGCAAGCAGAAAAGTCATTTATTCGTGACACGGTTGAAACAGAAAGCTTCCACGTGTGGGGGGCTTCATGAATACTTTCAGCAAGTAAACTCTGTTCCCTACACTTTGACTAGCAATGACCACCCAGTTCTGCAGGGCTGCCTGGGTTCTAGATAGTTCTTCAGAGTGACCACTTGGCTGCTTAGCGCCACTTCTATGGTTTCTGGTTGTGCTGGGTGGTTTCCCCTATTGAGCGCTATCTCCACCTATCAGAAAGAACTTCGCAAATAATTTCGTTTAATTTTTTTAACATTTATTTATTATTGAGAGACAGAGAGACACAGAGCATGAGCAGGGGAGGGGCCGAGAGATGGAGAGACACAGAATCCGAAGCAGGCTCCAGGCTCTGAGCCGTCAGCACAGAGCCCAATGTGGGGCTCAAACCCACGAACCGTGAGATCATGACCTGAGCCGAAGTCAGACGCTTAACCGACTGAGCCACCCAGACGCCCCAAGTTGGCAAATATTTTTATAGGGGGAAGGCTATGCCATTATGTGTATGACTTAATCTTTCTTTTAAAAAAAAAAAGTTTATTTATTTATTTATTTTTGAAAGAGAGAGAGGGGCAGAGAAAGAGGAAGAGAGAGAATCCCAAGCAGGCTTTGTGCTCTTAGCACAGAGCCCGGCATGGGGCTCGAACTCATGAACCGTGAGATCATGATCTGAGCCAAAATCAAGAGCCAAAGTCTTAACCAACTGAGCTACCTAGGTGCCCCATGACTTAATCTTTCTTTTCTTCCTTTTCTCCACGTCATGGTTTCACTCCCCTTTCTCATCTCTCTTTGTGGGTCTTTGTTCCTATGTTTCTCCTTTTCTCTTCTACCTGACTCTCTGTGTCTGTGTCCTTCTGTCTCCTGTCTCTTTTTTTTTTTTTTTTTTTTATTCATCTTCCTCTCTCTCCACATATTTATTACATGTTCCCACATGCCAGGCACTCACTGGGTTAGGGGGTGTGGATTATAAAGATCATAAACAAGACAGATTATGCTTTCCAGAGTTGTCCATCTAACAGGGTAGGGGGCGAGCGGAGGGAAGGGGCATAGAAATAGTAACCATAACGACTAATAGAGGCACAAACAACACGTTAGAGTAACACAAAGAAGTATGTAACTGTCTGAAAAAGATCAGGATGAAACGAAATTTGAACTAAGTCTTTATGCATAAGCAAGAGTTTTCCAGGTGAACTTTCAGGGGGCGGGGTGGTGCAGGAGAAAGTCCATTACAAAGGGATGTGTACACGGTGCGTGTGAAGGTGTGGACAAAATATCAAATATGGTAGACATAGCAAACAGGGCACCTGTATTTAGTCCACTCAGAGCCAGAAATGGATCATCACAGACAGCAATGGTGTCCACAGTCTAGCAGCAGTCCTCACCCACCCTCCTACCTAAGTCTCGTGCCACTGGTGCCTTTTTTTGGATTAGTTTTGTTTTCCCAACACACTCCGCAAAACATCTCACATAGCCATGCCGGGAAGCTGTTCTCCCCCTCACTCTGGATCGATGGGGTTGGGCTGAGGGGAGCTCTGTATTTCTCCGACCGCAGAGATTTATGCAGACTCTTTCCTGAACTGAAAGTGGAGGCCAAATGTTGGAGGGCAGCCAATATACTATTCCACTTTCCTTTCCGTATGGAGTTTTGAACCAATTGACAGAGAAAGAATACGGCAAATAGAATTCCCAATATCCTTTTTTTTTTTTTTTTTTTTTTTTTTTAAGTGATAAAGGCTACTTTGGAGAATGTGGCTTAGGCAGATGGCAATACTGAACTTTCTGGCTCCTGACGCCAGAATCAGGGAGGCTCACCCGCCCGGTTATAGGCAGGACTGGAAAACCATGGACTTCCCTGAAACCCTGACAAGATGGGTTCTCAGACCAGAGTTCTTTGCAGGCAGAGGAACGGGAAAATGAGGCTGAGGTACTCAACCGGCCATGTAAATCATTCCACCCACCATGAGACGAAATAAGTGAGTGTGTAAGGAAAGGTCACGAGTGTGACCCTTACCTTCCATGGAAACCCAAAGCCAGGTGGAAGAAGATTGTACCACCCGCTCCACGTCCGATATCTGTCTTCCCTCTTCCTCGTGGGAAGAAATTGACACTTGGGTGAGGTGCGTGCAAGAGGTGGTCGGTCGTGTGGCCTTTCGTGCTTGAGTCCCTGGCACGAAATCGTGTACCGTGTTTGCAGTCGTAGCGCCCCTTCAAGTCGAGGCGCGATGAGTTGACTTCGCAGGGACCCCCTGGATCGGTGACTCCAGATTATCACACCCTGTCAGAGTTAGTTCGATTGGGAAACACTTAACACTGTGGTTCAAACAGGGCGAGAGATCCAGGACTTGAGCAGAAGAGTGGAACTGAGCACGAGGCTGGACACGTGTGGCAGCATGACCTTTGGAGCGGGCTCTGCATCTGGAAGGAGGGTTCTCAGGCTGCTGCTGAGACCTTGAGGGTCTGTTCGGTGCGTTTGGCTGTGGGGACATTTAACTGCACTCTATCAAGGGGGCAGCCTCCCCTCCGGCTCTCCAGGGCTCACTGCTTCTCCTCTGATGTGGATTTTGTTGGGGGGCTGGTGCTTGTTCAAAGAGCAGACTCCTGGGCTGCTGGCCCTTAGAGATTCTGATGCGGTAGATCTGTAACATGGGCTAGAATTCTCACTCTGAAGTGGCATCCTTCAGAGATACTGAGGAACGCGGTCCACAGACCTAACTTTGAAAAGCACCGCCAGGTATGGCACCCTGTGCCCTGCTTGTGCTCGTTCCAGTGTGTGGCCTTGGCCCTCTCTGATTTCTGTCCTCACTACTTCGCCTGGGTGCTGAAAACCAGGAGACTGAGCTCCTATGGCTCGAGACGAGACGTGTCCCACGATGTACGTTGAGGAGGAGTGTTGAGTTGGCGAGGCGTTTTGAGATCGATGGGACCCAAATTATTTGAGCCCAATTATGTCATCAGCGCACCATTTCTGGAAGCCTGGAAGCTTGTGGCGTGGTTCAGCTCTGCCCAGGTCAGGAGAAGCTACTCTCAGGCTCTGCGCATGGGTATCCCGCTCTCGAAGAGCTTGGAGTTTTAGAGAGTCTGCTGTTGGAGCCGGGTTTGTTCTCCCCAAGCAGTCTGACAAGAAGTTGGTTGGCTTCCATGGTTGTGTTGTTGTCCATGATGCGATTTTTTGGGTTTGATTAATAGTTGCAAATGTGGTCTTCAGACTTGACTTTGAGACATTCTATGGACTACCTGCATCTGTTTAGGAATATTTGCCCATGGACATCAAGTCCCATTAAACCACAGCAGTGATCTTTAGTTTGGAGAAAACCGCCATCAGTCACGTTGCTTGAAGGGACCCTATTTACTTCCAAATGGGGTATTAGTCACAGCACTTCTGAATTTCTAGAACCATCTATAATTTTATTTCCTTTTTTTTCCCTGGTATTCTCCTAATTGATTTTTAACTTTTCTCATACTGCTTAATTCTTCTAGAATACTCTTTCACCTAATATTCACTTTCATTGTTCGGAATACTCTTGGTTTTACCATTTTTTCTTTGCCTTTTGAATTGTCTATTTAGTCTTACTTCATATTATATCATTCTGTCTTTCTTGCTCACTTTTTAAGTTTTAATTTTATCTATTTAGTTTGATCATTTCAGAGCTATGGCTCTTTGTAAACAGTGAAATTGAATTTGTGGTGAATCTTTTGCATTTTTTATTTACTATAGCAAAATGGCTTTCCAGTCAGAAAGATTTGTTGTACCAGTTTTTATGACTTGGTCTGTCATCGTCTCCGATCCCTATTTATACTTTCTTTATCAGGAGCATGTTTCACTCAAGAGTTGTTTAAAATCTTCACTGTTCACTATGTGCTGCCCTCAGGGAAGTTTTCTGAGAAGCCAGCTCTCCTGAGGCGGGTGTTGGCATGGCGCGGACCCATCAGCTATCTTCAGTATGGACTGGGCGGCAAGGGGGTGTGACCAGAAGGCCAGTAACTTAAAATTCCTGAAATAGTAATTTTTATTAAAAAAAAAAATGTGTGCGCCTTAGTAAAAGGCAGACCGTATGTGACATTAACAATTATTGTTACTATTATTTATGACAGGCGAGAAATGTTGATTATCTTCTTAGCTGCCCTTTGAAAGAAGCTGTTCAAGTAAGCTTCATTGTGCAATCTTTGTGGCTTAGACAGAAAGGGCCCTGGATTGATTTTTTTTTAAGATAGTTTCACTTAGAACAGGTTGGGCTCCTGTCCAAAGACCTGGGGGGGCAGGGAATCCTGTTCCCATGGAACCCAAAATGTTGACACCGATGCCTTCACTTGCAAGGATGCTGCCTTCAATTTAGTAAAAGGATCCTGTTTTCAAGCAAAAGAAACCTAAGCAAGAATTAGACTTTAGATGGTGGGAAAACCAGAATAGTGGGAGTGTCTGTGTAAGGATTCCTGCAAGTTCAGTACATTTAAGGGTTACCACTTAGCTCTCAGCCTAGTTGGGAAACCTATAAGTGACGTCCACTCCTTGTTCTTTGTTGTTTACGGGTCTCTTGTGTAACGCTTGTGCCCATTTCCCGGCCTGCTAAAGTCTCTAAGCTGACATTATCTTCCATATTTGAAATAAAACGGGGAGCTGGCTTTTCCGGACAAATACTTTTTTAATCACTTTAGATGAATTATGCCTTTACCTTTGTATATGCATTTGGAACTGAGAATTGATGGGCCCTTAGGTATCCTGTCCTTCTACGTAAAGTAGTTTTACTTTAAAAATTAGCCAATCTGCCCACCCCGCCCCCGTAACAATACCAATGAGTAGATTTTTTTTTTAATTTATTTTTTTTTGGTCTACCCAGCATCTTCACGTACTGCTTTAGGTTCAAGTGCCCTGTATTAGAGTTTTGTTGTGTTTTGTTTTGTTTTTTAAAGAAACAGAACCAATAGGTATCTCTATCTCTAACTCTATCCTATCTCTATCATCTCTATCTCTATCTACTTATCTTTAGAGAGATTTTAGGGAATTGGCTCATGCAGTTGTTGGAGGCTGGCAAGTCCCAAATCTACAAGATGAGCCAGAAGGCTGGAGAGGCAGGGAAGAGTTGATGTTTCAAGTTCAAGTCTGAAGACAGTCTGTAGGCAGAATTCCTTCTTTTTTGAGGCAGGGGTTTGGAGCGGGAGGGACATCTGTTTGTTTGTTGTTGTTTTTCCCTCTTAAGGCCTTCAATTGATGGGAGGAGGCCTGTTCATATTATGGACGGTAATCTGCTTTACTCAAGGTGTCCCTACCGATACAAATCTTCATCTAAAAAACACCTTCAGAGGAACATCCAGATTGGTGTTTGATCATATATTTGGGTACCATAGCTTAGCCAAGTCGACACATGCAATTAACCATCACGTACCCCAACTTCCTTTTGAAGAATTGCTCTCCTGACCCTTCCTTATTCCACATGCTTCAGGTGGCACTGACTTCCTTTTCCAGCTCCGAGGGTGAGTATGTGACACAGGCCCAGCCAATCACAGTATTCGATTGGTCTGGCCAAAGAGATTGCTTCATAGATAGCCACAGGACCAAACCTAGGTCCATGAGATCCCTTACTGGGATTTCTCTTACAACTACCGGGACTGAGGTCTTTGTTTCATTCTTAAGAGTCTGGTCGCTAAGCCTGGAAACGCAGGGAACCATCTCTGCCCCCGCGTGGGGAATGCTTGCTGGCAAATTAAGCCAACCTATGGGAAAGAAAGTGGGACTGAGAGATGACAAACAAGAGATAATTTCTTGCAGACATTATATAAACATTATTTGAAAACCTGAATCCAGCTGTCTTGATCCATGGATTTTTTTTTCAAGTTACGTGAGTTAATACATCCCTCTTTCTGCTAAAGCTAGTTTAATCTGAATTTCTGTCACTTGCAATGGAAATTATTCTGATTAATGCATAATATCCTGGGCACTGTTCTAGGTTCTTCCCAGAGGCAGCCACTTTCAACAGTTTTCACTATTTCCTTATATATTTATCTCCACATATTCAAATATGCTTTTACTTCTATTTCTTTTTTTTTTTTAATTTTTTTTAACGTTTATTTATTTTTGAAACAGAGAGAGACACAGCATGAACGGGGGAGGGGCAGAGAGAGAGGGAAACACAGAATCAGAAGCAGGATCCAGGCTCTGAGCCATCAGCCCAGAGCCCGACGCGGGGCTCGAAATCACCGACCGCGAGATCGTGACCTGAGCTGAAGTCGGACGCTTAACGACTGAGCCACCCAGGCGCCCCTTACTTCTATTTCTTGATTGGTTGATTTGACTCAGTAGTGACTGATTTCCTATTCAGGCCATAGAGGATTCCTTCCTGCCTCTCCATTTTCTCTTTCCTCACATCCACTCCCTCTTCAGTTGTAACATATATTATTCTTATAGTTATATTAACTATTATTAAAGATTATAATGTTTAGTTAAATCAGTATTTAGGAGTTACATTTTTAGGACTTTACAAATACTGCTTACACTTGAACCAAGCACTGCTTGCTGTATGATTACATCTTTTCTCTGTACGTTTAAAGATGTATCTCACGATTAATAATTGCCCTGGTTTTATTTTCTTAGTTTTCTATGTACCAATTGCTTTCTGTGTACCAATAGTCTTTTAATTTTTTTCGCTAAATGCGATATATCTGTCAACCACCCAGATAAAAATTTTGCAAGCAATCCCAATAATCAGTTCCATTATCTGTTGTACCTCCTCCTGACAGCCACCATCTTGCATCTCTAGATTGGTACAGAACGCTTGTCCAGAAACTTCCCGGGCATGTGCAGGAGAACCTATTTTTTGAATTCCAAGTCTCCTTATCTTGACTTTTTTTCTCTTAATTTTTAAAAATCATATAGCCGGTAGCTTCCTTTGCAAGTCTTCAGGGAAGTGACATTGTTTTTAGTCCATGCATATTTGTACATGTGATGTGACTATTCCATGTGTATACAAGCATAGCCAATTTGGTTGGTGGGAGAATTATCAGTTGAAAATAATTTTTATGCGGAATTTTACAAACATGGCTCCACTTTCTCCGGGGCCCCAGTATTGCTTTTGGGAAGTCAGATTCTACTTTGATGAAAGCAATTATCACTTGTTATTTATACCTAGAGTTGCTTAACTTCATGATTATGTGATATGCAGTTAAAAAAATTATTGCAATGGGTGTTTGTGGGCCTTTTCAATCTTAAGACTTTTGCCCTGGATTTTGCAAACCTTCTTTTTATACTATTTTTATCATAACTTCCCGACATCTCTTTCTCTATTCTTTTCCTAGAACTCAAATAATCACATATTGCACTCTTTTGATTGGTCCTCTAATTTAAAAATATTTTCTCCATTTTTCTAATTCTTTAGTTTTTGGTTCTATTTTTGGGGGGAGATTTCTTTGATCTGGCTTTCCATCCCCTTTATTAAGCCTTTTATCCCAGTTATCATATTTTTAATTTTAAATTCTTCTGCTTCTTTGGCTTTTAAAAAATACCATCCTTCCCTTCGTTGACAGGTGCATTATCTATGCTCTTTGATTATATTAATTTAAATGTAATGTTTTGTTTGCTTGCTTTATTTTGAATGTCACCTAAATGTCTCCATTTCTTCTCTGATTTTTTTTTTTTTTCCTGCGGGAGGGGAGAGTTTCTTTTGTCTTTGAATTCACTTTTTCATGTTGAAGCCTTTCTTTTCAAGCACTTATGAGCCTCAGTTGTCCATTCATATATAAATAAGGGTGGACTCTAGACTGAAAACTGATTGGAAGGGGTGTATGTGTGTGTATGTGCAGAGAGAAAGAGATCAAAAGAGGGCAAATGTTAATAATTGTTGAATCTAGCTAGAGGGTGTATGAGAGTTCATTGTCCTTTGAAAAATTCTGACGGTTGAAATTTTTGATCATAACAAGTTGGGAATAACAAAAACAAAACAGAATAGAAGAATATAGTAGAGAATCACATTCAAGTTTGTTCAACACCAAAATATATATATAAAAAAAAAAACAACACACCAAAAAACAACTTACAGACAATCTAGAAATTTTCCAGTGAGCACTGAAGGTCGAATGCCACCTTACTTCATTAGTGGGAGCTAGCCAACCCTGCGACAGCAACTGGGGTCATCTTGCAAATAATCCTGAAAGTTCTTCCACGTAGACACTTCCTGCAAAGTCAAGACAAAATTTAGGATAAAACCTTTACATAGAGAATGGAAAGATATATGGAAAAAAAGTCTAAAAATCCTGCCAAAGGAGCTATTGTTGGAGGGGCTAGGAATCTTTTATTGAGGGAAAAGAAGAGTCCAGGATAATGACGGTATCTTCAATAATTCAATTCTCAATACCAAATATTTAAAGGCAATTACTCTTATTGTCTGTGCCAATAGGGCAAATATGGGGTGCTTGTGTAGAAATTCCAAGGAAAAACTAATTAGAATTTTCTATAAATGGAATGTATAGGGGCATCTGGGTGGCTCAGTTGGTTAAGGGTCCGACTTCGGCTCAGGTCATGATCTCACGGTCCATGGGTTCAAGCCCCGCATCGGGCTCTGTGCTGACAGCTCAGAGCCTGGAGCCCGTTTCAGATTCTGTGTCTCCCTCTCTCTCTGCCCCTCTCCCACTCACACTCTGTCTCTCTCTCTCTCTCAAAAATAAATAAACATTAAAAAAAGAAATGGAATGTATAATTTTGCCCAAAAGAGAAACCTAAATTGTTGAATGTGCCCAACGAACTGAAAAACTGCTTACCATCTCTTTGAAAGGGAGTGCGTTAGACAACCTCCAGAGTCTTTTATACTTTTAAAGTTCAGTGCCTCTATGTAAATTACAAACCAACCTTAGGATTGAGCCAACCAGAAGCATTAGAATTTTTGATATGAAACCTAAACCAAAATGTTTTGAAATACAGGTATGCTTGTTTTCAGGGAAATACTCTTGCCAGGGCATTCACCCATGTTCTGCTCCCCATCTTTAGTCACTGCCTGGACATGGTGGGTTCTTATTAATATGGGCAAAGAGCTTGGCAGATGGTGTGTCCACTCAAGAAATCAACCGCCCCCAAAGGAAGGGGAAGTTCAGTGTGGAACTGGAAAGCAGGACATGTTCCCCTTTTCCTTCTCCCACAAATCAGTAATGTGAGGGATAAGACGTGAGAACAAAGAACAATGATCGGGTGATTGACTTTGATGGAATGCAACATTTTACTGGTTCGTATTCTGTGTCTCTTTCCTCTTTCCCCCAGGCTTTCTAGAATTACATGCAGAATTTTCAGAAAGTAGGATAAGAGGGAGAGAGAGAACTTTAGCAAATGCTTCAACCAACAAATATGTGTTGAAAAGCTCATTTTATGATATAATGAAGAGTTAGAGAAGACATTTGCGATAGGGTCCTTGTACTCAGGTTATTTAGAACCTGAAGACAAATATAACTAGTTGGAAGATTTACCTCTCCTTGAAACCTATAGCTGGAGGGGAGATGAGCCTTGCCCCTCCGTTTTCCCCAGTAATCAGCCCAAAGACCAGTAACCCCGTGTGTCTAGAAGTGGGAGCGGAGGCAGCATGCTGCGATGCACAGAAGTAAATGCAGAAAGTACATGAACTCAGCTTTTTATGAGGTGATGGCTTCCTTATCCCAGCAGCAGGGGCTGCAATTTCTCATGAGCCCAGGTCTTCTGATGCTTTTCCAGCGCTTTCTCTGTGTGGCTGGCAATGAAAAACCTCTGGTTGCTTGGCTTCCAGGCACTCGTTTGCATCTGTTTATAAGGCCACTCTCATGCTTACCCACTGCATAGGGAGAACCTATCATCCTCCCTATCATCCTCCATAGGGGATGGAGACCCTGTTCTGCAGCCCCGCAGGTGCGTCCTACTGTGCTGGGTCCGGGCTCACCTCTTAGCAGGATGTGGAGAGACAGGGGACTAGTGAGCACCTGTGCCTTCTGCTGATGACTTCCTGTGGGTTGTGATGTTTATTGGGCTTGTTGCTTTTCCCCTCAACCTCTTGGCATGGTAAATTATATTTCTTCCCTTGGATAATTTGTTTTCCTCTCTGAGCTACCGTGTAGTCATCTGTAAAATACTGGGGATGGTGCCCAAAGATTTCTAGAAGCTGAGACAAATATGTGTCCTGTGATTTAGTGACCCACGTGTTGTTCAAATACCATACTTGGAACAGTACAATCCCATTCGTGATTTCTAGTATTGAACAAAACAAAAATAAAGCTAAATAGAACACCTTTCAGCTGATATAATGGAGGCTGCTATCCACTTTGATCTCCAGATTTACTGCCATTCTCAATCTTATTTTGTTTGTTTGTTTATTTATTTATTTATTTATTTACTGTTTATTTATTTTTGAGACAGAAGGAGACAGAGCATGAGCAGGGGAGGGGCAGAGAGAGAGGGAGACACAGAATCCGAAGCAGGCTCCAGGCTCTGAGCCTTCAGCACAGAGCCCGACGCGGGGCTCAGACCCATGAACTATGAGATCATGACCAGAGCCAAAGTTGGATGCTCAACTGACTGAGCCACCCAGGTGCCCCTGCATAGATTCTTTATAGTGTATTAGGTAAACTTGAGGAGAATAGAGAATGTATAGAAAATTTTAAATGTTACATTTGCATGTGTAGTAGGCCAAGAAGTAAGGAAACCTACAGTGTGTACTCCATGCCTCACCCCATGTTGGTATTTTACTGATTATCTTTTTGGTTTTTTTTTATTTTTTAACTTTTTTTCAACGTTTTTTTAATTTATTTTTGGGACAGAGAGAGACAGAGCATGAACAGGGGAGGGTCAGAGAGAGAGGGAGACACAGAATCGTAAACAGGCTCCAGGCTCCGAGCCATCAGCCCAGAGCCTGACGCGGGGCTCGAACTCACGGACCGCGAGATCGTGACCTGGCTGAAGTCGGACGCTTAACCGACTGCGCCACCCAGGCGCCCCTTGATTATCTTTTTGATGCTTATAATAACTCTATGGGTTTATGTTACTTTCTCTTTTTCCTAAAAGAGAAAACAGAGGATCAGTGAAGATTATCACTCATGTGAAGCCAAAAAACAACAACACAAAACAGTAAGCGTTATCCTTTTGAGTAATATGGGAGTAATCGATGTATTCATAAAAGGAAGGTAAATCCTTTTTAGGGAAATTATTTACTTTTGGAATAAAGGCAAAGGGATTCAATTTAGCAGAAGCTCACCTTACTTAGATCTGTGCTTTTATTCCAAATAAGTAGAGCTAATGATCTCGGTGGGTATTGTGGGATTTGGGCTAGTGGATCCCATTTTAAAAGCAGTAAGAATTTGGCCTTATGGTATTAGTGAATATTCTGAGGGGCAGAACTGACAACAGGTAATGCTAAAAACAAAGTGCAACCTAAAACTTGCACTCGAAACTCAGCAGGACTACAAGAAATTCCAGATGCTCCGAGTTTGGTTGAGGTTGGGGAAGAGTTGGGGGAGCAGGTGGAAATTTAGAGGCAGCAGTGGGACCTTGAGGTACCAGAAAGAACCCTCAAGCTGTTGTCCAGAGGCCTGAAGCAAAATCCCGCTCCCCCAGTTACTTGATTGTGGGATCTCAGGCAACTCACATAATCTTTGCTCTACTTCCCTGGGTGTAAGATTGTTGTCGCTTTGCTCCTACTACATGATTGCTAAGAGAAGCAAACAAAACACATGTGGTTGTGAAACCGTGTTGTGAAGATAAGCCTAAACTGTGTTCATCTCAGGACTATCCCGAGGAACTGTTAGGGAATATATACCCATGATTTATTTGGGAAATTGTTTATTTTAAATAAAGAGAGTGATAGCTGGGTGGCTCAGTTGGTAAAGCATCTGACTCTTGATTTCAGCTTAGGTCATGATCCCAGGGTCGTGGGATTGAGCCCCACATCAGGCTCCATGCTGAGCATGCAGCCTGCTTGAGATTCTCTCTCTCTCTCTCTCTCTCTCTCTCTCTCTCTCCAACCCCCTCTTCCTCTGCCCCTTTCTCCTGCTTGTGCATGTGTGCTCTCCCTCCAAATAATTTTTTTCAATTAAAAAAAATAAAGAAAAGAAAGAAAGAGAAAGCTGAAATACACAAGTTTGGTTTAAGAGTATTGGCCATAAGGGGAGGTAGAGTGATTCAGAACATAACACTTCCGTCTATCGTGGGAAGGGATGGGGTGAGGTTAGTTTCCAATAAATTAGCAAGGTAAAATTAAAACCCATAGTTCTTCTCAAATACCTGGGAGATACTGAGACCACAAGGAAGGTTTTAGCAGATTGGGGGCAGCAGTTTCAGCAGCCGTGGGAAATAAACTCAGGGTTATTCAGAGCCCTTTAATGGCACCTTCAACTTGTGAGCACGGGACAGAGCGGGCTCCTGGAGAGGTGGCCGCCCTACTGGGCTTCAGCAGCAGTGCCTTTGGTGGGCTCTTGTTAACAGCAGCTACTAGAGGTTCTACCGGCACGAAAGAAGTGGGAAGGGAGGAAACTGATATTTTCAGGTGAGTAAAAGGATGGTTAGTTCACGTAGCACGTGGGAGACAGCCCCAGGTTGCGACTTCGTGACAAGTTTGAAGGTGGGGTGGGAAGTTTGTTCAGAAACTAGGAGAAGAGCCTTCCAAGATGTGTACCATTTTACGGCTTCTACTGTAATCCCATTTTTTATTCCAGCAGGAAGGCACAGGAAACTTGACATTTGTTAGGTAGCTCTGCAAACGTAAGGCGTTTTATAAGTTCACGTGTCCTTCTATCTGCTAGGTAGACCTCAGAATGTGCGTAGAGTCAGGCACAAAAGCGACAAGCTGTTCTTTTAGGGCTCAAAGTGGAGTTACATTGGATACGTCTTGGATCTCAGACTTGTATCTTTAAGTTTTGCTAGGTTTTTGTAGGACCAGGCAAATTAATGCTTTGAAATCCGAGTATTAAAATACTGTTAATTTTGTCAGACTAATTAGAAAATGCATCAAGTTTTAAAAGCTTAAAACCGAATTATTGTGGATTCATTTGACAAATGTTTGCGGAAAAGGTAGGCTGCACCAGGCAGAGTGCTAGGAAGTCATAAGGGACATTGAGCAAGCACCTTGTTCTTGTCGTTGGGATACAGTAGAGACAAGAAAGACAAGGTCACTGTTCTCATGAGGCTTAATTTAAATGAAAGGAGAAGTCAACCAACAAAGAAACAAATACGAAAGATATCGTATAGTAGTAAGTTCTGTGTCGAAACTTATAAAGGGAATATGACTAAGTGTCTACTTTGGGGCATCAGAGGAGGCGTCATTTGCCAATATGTGAATGCTGAAGGGTCAGCCATGTGAAGGAAGGTCGGAGGCAGCATGTTCCTGGCAACATGAGGAGAAAGGCCATGAAGCTGGAATGAACTGGACCAATCAGGTGGCCTGAAAATGAGATTGACATAGCATAAGGTTGGAAAGGAAGGCAGGGGTCAGATTTGGCAGGACTTTGCAAGTCAGGTTAAAGGGATTGGGTTTTACTGGAATTTGATCTGTGACTGCTGTGCAGAGAAGTCTTAGGGATAGCAGGAGTAGAAGCAGGATGCCGTGACAATAACCCAAACGGGAGGTGATGAAGAGTTGGCCGTGGACGATAGCAATGAAGATAGAGGGTGGTAGAAGGATTTAGGTTGTAATTTAGGAGGTAGAAGTGATTGGATCTGCTGATTAGATTCTATGTGAAGGTTTAGGAAAGACAAGACTCAAGGAGGATTCCTCAAGGATAGAAATGTGAATCAGGACAGACATAATCCCTAGCGTCGTGGAGGTTGGGGAGTCATCTTAATTAGATGAGTCCGTGAAGACAATGGAAAAATGTCACCAGTGACAAAACTTCAGAGGGATTTTCAGTGTTGTGAGGGTTGACAGGCAAGATGCAATCGGGGGAGGGAGGTGGGGGAAGGCGGTTTGGGACTAACACCGAGCTCCGAAGCGATGCGTGGGGGAAACATCCCATTTCCTCAAGCCTGGGATCCTCGGTCTTATCTGGGGGGAGGCTGTTTAGCAAAGGAAAGAGTCAAATTTGTGCCTAGAGCTGCCTCACTCCCACGCTCCCCTTCCCTTATTCCCATGGCCTACGAGAGACAAAAAAGATTTAAGAATGTCCGAGAACAAAAGGGAACAAATGTATGAGTGTGTTCCCAGAAGCTGCCCGATCACAGCAGGCCCCGGCTGCCGAGGTGGGGTGTGGCCCGCTCCTCTCACCCTTCGCAGAGTCCATCGAAAAAAACAACAACTTCTTTCTCTCCCAGGGATCTGCCAGCCAAGGGGTAGCAATGCCGTGCCATTTCCTCTATCAAGATTATCCTGGGAGCCTTTCTTCCCTCACACCCGAGAAAAGTTTGAAAGGATCAGTTGCATAGGATTGGGCCCCAGAATCCTGAGTTTGATATCTGGCTGTACCTGTCACTAGCTCTGTGTGTGACCTTGGGTGACTTTGCTAAGGCCCATTCCCTTATCTGTATCTAGGGGTAACAGTAGTAACCACCCCATGTTACTGCGGGGTGGTGAGGAAACCCCATGAACGCCAAGCACTGTAGCATCTGTGTCTTTGTAAGCTATGGGGATGTGCTGCTTTAACAAATCACCACCGACAGGAAGCGGTCGGGGGGTGTCTTAAAACACCGCCAGCTCACTATTTTCAAGTTCTGGAGGTCAGAACGGCTGTGCTTCTGGGCCCTGGGCACTGGTGCCTCTTTGATCTCTAACCTAGACAATGGGACAAGAACTGGGAAAACTGGGGCGCCCTCCTGGTGCGAAGCAGTCTGCACCCATAAGCTGAGTGCGGCGATCTTCGTGGCTTGTGCGCAGGGGTGAGACCAACGGTGAACGGGGCTGACGTCAGATTTGGGCAGATCTGAAGCATTTGGACAGTCTCTCCAAGGCAAGGGAGAACCTCTAAAGATTGCAAGCCGGTTGATGGTGTGTTCCAGGGGAGCGTGTTTTGAGAAGGTTGATCTGGCTGGCGGGGGGCAGGGGGGGGGGGGGCAGGGGCGGGTGGGGGGGGGGGGAGACCCAAGGCTGGGGGTCCAGGTAGAAGGCTGTTGCTCTAGAGCCAGTGCGAGTTCAGCAGGGTAGCAGCTGGGGGGGCAGGTGGAAGTGAAAGGAAGCGGCTGCTACTTGAAGACCAGTGGTGACTGGACGTGGGACAGCGGGAGAGGAGAGGGTTCAGGAAGACGCGATCTCAAGAGACAGATGTTCCCGTGGTGGGCAGGATCAGAGCACTTGGTGTTTGGTAGTGACAGTGTTAGCGGTGAAGATTTCACGGTGACCTGAATCATGGAGCAAACCTGTTTTTATGCAGTAATATTTGATAGCTTTGAAAAAGACACTTGGCATGCGGATGGCGCGAGTCCGCTCTCTTTCAAATGAGATAAAACCCTAATACTTTAATACTTATTGAGCCACCGTAAGATCTTGCAACTGTCGTCGGTGGTGTAAGCATTCACTTAAGGCCGGAGAGGGTGTTGTTTTCCTCCTGGGAAGGACCTAGATGAAAAGAAAGTCTATAATTATCAAAGGAAGACTAAATTTCTGACCCTTCCCGTCTCCAAAGGGAGAGGGGCAGAAAACTGCAACGTAACCTTCCGTTGCCTGCACCCCCCCCCCCCCGAGGTCAATGCACAAGGGCTGAGGGCTGGCTGGGGGAGCACATAATGGGGCTTCGGTGCCAGTGACACCAAGCACAGACCCCAAGAGGGTGCGGACAAATGCTGTGCCATCGCTCCTAAGGGGCACGGAGGGAGCTGTGAATAGGAAGATGCTGGAAAGACAGCCGCCCACCCCGGGTCCAGGTCTGTATGGGGGTGGTGAGAATTCTTGAGAATTCCCAGAGGACATTTCAGTAGCTGAGCTCTTTTGCTGAACTGCCAATTTGCCCGTGGTCCTGGGAGCCGTACTCGCTCGCTCGAAGCGGAGGGTCAAGACTGTCATGTGGCGTTCGTGACAGTCCTGCTGGAAGGCCAGGTGTTGGAAGAGGCCTGCCAAGAGGCCGACCCCAGCTTTCACTCCATTGTTGCTTAGTCTGATCGGCACCTCTCCCAGGGTCAGGACAAAACGCCCTCCTGTCATCAGATAAATTATCAGCTCTCCCTATACAGACCAGCGACAGGTGATACGGCCATACTCCCCTTAGCGTTGTCCTGTCTCACGGTGCGCTTGATCTACTTAGGTATGGGCTAGCTGAACTCACAGTTCCCTCAGGCCTCGAATTTCCCCTTTGCTCCGCCTATGAAAGATCTGTCCTCATGGATTCCATGTTGGAGAGGGAGACTGAAGTCTTAGCCCTGCCTTGGAGAGGTGTCCCTCCAGCGGAGCCCAGAGGGAATTTCACTGTGGCTGGCAAGCAGCTGAATTGTTCTGTTTCTGCGCACCAGAGAGTTATACTTAGGACAGCATGTCTTGGCCATTGCCCTGAGTCCGGAGGGCCTGAGTGCCTTTCTTAGAGTTAGTTTATGAGGCTTGTTCAAGATGGTTGTGGGTGCGCGTGTGTATGGGGGGGAGGTACGGTTAGGCACCACCAGCCTAGGTCCTCTTAGTAACCTGCTGGAAGGCAGTCAAGCCTTAATTCTTTTATCCTAATTATACACAGAGTTTAACAAAATATCAGCAGTGTGTACATAGCCATTAATAAGAAATAAATGCGATTACGACAGCACAAGAATTACTTCAGTCTCATGGCTGTGCCCCAAGCCTCCCTGGACTTTATTGAGCAGACCACGTTTTGTTCAGCAGCCCGAAATGCTGCTTGCAATTTACTGAAGCCAAGGCACCCTTGTCCCCCTGAGGTTATTTATAATTTTTCTTCCTCTATTAGAAAAGTTTTTACAAAGCAGGGCTTTATAAAGAGTTTTTTACAAGGAATTTTATAAAGGTAGTTATTATTGAAATTAAGATGAGTAATTACGACGCATAATCAACTTAGAAAACTGGTTTGCTTTTACAAGAAAGCAGCAATTATTGCTATCTTTCCGTGTAGCCTTTAGGCTTGCAATAAATTGGCTTTGGGTGGGAGGAAGAGACAAGTTCGCGTAAAAGGGTTCCCTGGATTGATTATGGTTACGTCTCCAGACAGAATCTTGAAGAATGCGTTTGATGAGTATCTGTATTCAGACGACCATTGCCGTGATTAATAGGGCTACATCAGAGGTGGTTAAAAAAATGATAACACATCTGAACAATTTAGTGTAACAAATAGAGTTCTGGGTATTTTTTAAAAAAACTTTCTCTTTATCATCTCCCAAGAAAAATTCCTAACTTTGGTCAAAGATAAAAGTTACACGTTCTGCTTCCTAAATTTTACCGGTAAGTGCCGCTGAGGGATAGTTTTTTGACTTGAGAGAGCCAGCCTGTTTTTTTTTTTAATTACTGGCAAGCTACCTAGCATGGGGAGATCCCACCACAGAGCGGGGGTCCCCAGACATCTCATGGAAGTTCCTCATATGTATAGAAGGCACATTCTCTGGGGTAAATTGCAAAGATGGCCACAGATTCCCACACTACCGATATCTACACCCTTGTGGCATCACTCGGTAGCCCTTCCCATCTGAAAAGCAGAGTCTTTCTACCAGCAAAAACGACACAGACTTGCAAAAACACTAGCACATTAGGCCCTGTCATCTGGCTGCTCTTGGGGACTTGACTGCCACTTAAAGACTGGGCCAGCTTTCCAGGTGATAGGAAGCATGTGGCTCAGTCACCCTGCTTACCCTGGCATTTAGGTAGTTGACTCCCAGGAGTGTAACCATCCAACTGACTGTCTGGGGCCCACCTATGCATGAGTGAGTCCAGCACAGGCCAGCAGAAGAACCATCCAGCTGAGCCCAGACCGCATTGCTGGCCCTCCGGATGGTGAGCTGAAGAACAGGACTTTAGGCATCTAAATTGAGGAGGGGTGTCGTTACATTGCAAGTCGAAATGGTGTAACTCTTTGCAGGTTTGAAATCTCCTGCAGGGAGAGCCAAACAAAAGACAGAGAAATTAACTCGTTAGGGATAGGCTACGTGCTAGACATAGTGCTCAATGATTCATGCATATTATTTTGTTTAAACCCACAGGGTAGGCATTAACCATTTCCATTCACAAATAGGTAAATGAAGACTGAGGGAGATCGTTAACTTGCCTGACCTTGCAAGTTGTATAACCAGGATTCTACACCGGTCTATTTTGTCCTAATTTGGCTTTGCCCAGAAGCAGACCTTGAGCTGAGGATCCAAGTACATGTGGTTTATTTGGGGTGTGAAGGAAGAGTGGAGAAACGAGTCAGGAAGGAAACAGAGACCAAGACAGAGAGACAGGCACAGAAACAGCCCCGTACAGAGAGACAGAGACACACAGAGGCAGAGGCAGATAGAGACATAGTCAAGGCACTAGATATCTAGTGGTGGCGAAAGTTGGAGTCTTTGTGGTCTGAGCGAGTTGGCCAAAAGCCAGTCAACCATGTAACGTCAGTAGTGAGGAATTAGGAATAACCAGCAGAAGAAACACGTGCCTCCTGCTCTCTTGGGCTGTTTATCTTTCAGTCAGGCAATAACCTTAACTGTACTTGGGAAAATGGGTTTGTTTACTTCTCTAGTCCTCTGTCATATCATCATGGCAGCTACATACTTACTGAACTCTGACACTCCTGGGCACTGAAATGTTCCCGAACCCCACATACATGGCATCTGTGTTTAGGGATGAATCAAATGCAGTGGAATTTCATGTGGAAGTAGGACCCTTGCCGTGGGTTAGCTTGTGAGGGCCGCCATAAGAAAATCCCAGACTGGGGGGCGCCTGGGTGGCTCAGTCGGTGGAGCGTCCGACTTCCGTTCAGGTCATGATCTCGCACTCCGTGGGTTCAAGCCCCGCATCAGGCTCTGTGCTGACAGCTCAGAGCCTGGAGCCTGTTTCAGATTCTGTGTCTCCCTCTCTCTCTGGCCCTCTCCCCGTTCATGCTCTGTGTCTCTCTGTCTCAAAAATAAATAAATTAAAAAAAAAAGAAAGAAAATACCAGACTGGGTGCTTTAAACAACAGAAATTCACCTTCTCAGCGTTCCAGAAGTTAGAAATTCATGGTATGAGCACAGTGGGTTTTTCTCGAGGCCCTTGTCTTACAAACAAGCAGCCTTCTCGCGGTGTCCTCACGCAGCCTCGCCCCTTGTGAGCACACACGTCTGCTGTCTCCCTCTTCTTGTGAAGCCCCAACCCTATCAGTCTCGTTGTACCTCAGTGCCTCTTCGAAAGGCCCTATCTCCAAATACGGTCTCAGAGACTGGGGCCACCTGTATGATCTCATGTTATTACCTCTTTAAAGGGCCTATTTTCAAATACAGTTACCTTGTGAGGTACTGGGGACTGGGACTTCAACATAAGTCATAAGACTTACTGGGAGGACACATTTCGGCCCCTAACACTTGTATATAAATCTACTTTTCTTGGAAAATCTCTAATACCGCACTTTAAGTACTCAATCGTTCATTGACTTATGCAAATAGATCTTCTATGTTAGAATACTGTGCTCTTCCTTTCATGGCTATGGAAGGTGGAAGGAAACATTTTATTATTATTATTATTATTTTTTTTTTAATGTTTATTTATTTTTTGGGACAGAGAGAGACAGAGCATGAACGGGGGAGGGGCAGAGAGAGAGGAAGACACAGAATCAGAAACACGGTCCAGGCTCTGAGCCATCAGCCCAGAGCCCGACGCGGGGCTCGAACTCACGGACCGCGAGATCGTGACCTGGCTGAAGTCGGACACTTAACCGACTGCGCCACCCAGGCGCCCCATGGAAACATTTTAATGATAGATATTGGGTTAATGTGTTACCACTTCTGCAGTACTTTCTGGGAATTTTAGAGAGATTGAGTCTCGGTAGTAAGGCATGAGTAAAAAATTCAGCTTCTGGGACAGCTGGGAAAGGAAGATATTTTGCCAGGAGAATAATCGAAAGCTCCCCAGATGACACCATCTATGAGAGAATTCACTCTACCCTTCTGGACTAGACAACACCCTTTGCTTCTCCATACCTCCGGAAAACTGAATAAAGGAGAAGGGGCTTATATTATAACCCAAGTAACTGGACTGTATACCACAAGGCATTTTCTTTTCTTTTTTAAGTTGTTTTTCAAGTTTGTTTATTTATTTTGAGAGAGAGCGAGTGAGTACAAGCGGGGAGGGGCAGAGAGAGAAGGAGAGAATCCCAAGCAGGCTCTTCACTGTCAGTGCAGAGCCCGACACAGGGCTCGAACCTATGAACCATGAGATCGTGACCTGAGCCGAAATCAAGAGTCAGAAGCTTAACCAACTGAGCCACCCAGGCGCCCCCACAGGCATTTTCTGACTCAAGTTTGCGGGGTTACTGAGTCCTCAGTGTTAACTGAGAATATTGTTGAAGTTCTTGTTGTTAACCTTGAACTTCAGAACTTCTACACAATTCCTTATTTTTTTTTAAAGATTTTCTTTTTAAGTAATCTCTACACCCAATATGGGGCTCGAACTCACAACCCCAATATCAGGAGATGCATGAAACCCTGACTGAGCCAGGCAGGCACTGCTATGCAATTCCTTACTAAGCTTTGTTGGCAGCTGTCAGTGGACCTGTCCAGGTAAGGAAAGAGGTAGGAGTCTTGTCCCTGGAGTATTCAGGGCTGTTACTGTTTGTATAAGTTTTCTTCAGAAGCATAGGAAAGGTGGCCAGGGTGCGTCATCAGGTTTCTACTTGATTTGTTAAAGATACTTCTTGTTTTGTTTTGGTTTTGGTTTTTGTCTTTTGTTCAACGTTTTTATTTATTTTTGGAAATAATATTTATTATTTGTTTTTTGAAATATTTTTTGAAAAAAAATATTTATTTTTTGAAATAATAAATAATTATTTATTATTTCAAAAACAAGACACTTCTTGTTTTTGAAATTAAAATACCAAACCAGAGGGGCACCTAGGTGGCTCAGTTGGTTAAGCGTCCAACTTTGGCTCAGGTCATGATCTCGCGGTCTGTGAGTTCGAGCTCCGCATCGGGCTCTGTGCTGACAGCTCAGAGCCTGGAGCCTGCTTTGGATTCTGTGTCTCCCTCTCTCTCTGCCCTCCCCTGCTCATGCTCTGTCTCTCTCTGTCTCAAAAATAAAAAAAAATAAAAAAAATAAAAACATTAAAAAAATAAAATACCAAACTAGAGATGGTTTAAGTAGTCACCAAGTGCAAAATAAAACAGTGTTTTGTAAAAATCGTGCCATACAAAGAGCGAATCACTATTGACATTAAATTCTACCTTATCGAATTATCAATGGAAAAGGCCTGGGGTGTGCTTTTAGGGTACAACATGCACACCCTTCATTAAGTATTTCTCGTATATGCCTGTCATTACACTTGAAATCCATTATTGTTCTTGAGATTAGCCTTCAAATTAAGGCACTAAAGGGACACAAATGGGGGGTGTGGCATGTTCACCAATATGTGTCAGCTCTTTGCACAATTTATTAGATTTGCTTTAGAATAAGGTTCTGAAGGAGTGAGACATGAGCAGGTAAGTTGACTTATTATGAGAGAGAGAGAGAGAGAGAGAGAGAGAGCACATGCACAGGAGGGTCAGAGAGAAAGGGAGAAAGAGAGAATCTCAAGCAGGCTCCACACTGTCAGTGCAGAGTCCTACACGGGGCTCGAACCCATGAAACAGTGAGATCATGACCTGAGCTGAAACCAAGAGTCAGACACTGAACTGACTGAGCCATTCAGGCACCCCAAGAGCAGGCGAGTTTTTTTGTTTTTTTTTTTTTTACATTTATTTTATTTTTTGGGACAGAGAGAGACAGAGCATGAACAGGGGAGGGTCAGAGAGAGAGGGAGACACAGAATTGTAAAGAGGCTCCAGGCTCTGAGCCATCAGCCCAGAGCCCGACGCGGGGCTCGAACTCAAGGACCGCGAGATCGTGACCTGGCTGAAGTTGGACGCTTAACCGACTGCGCCACCCAGGCGCCCCGAGCAGGCGAGTTTTGATGAGAGAAGGGGTTGGAAGCTTGGGCGACTGTAGAGGAAGACAGATGGGAGAGGATCATCAGGCTGGGTTTGGCTGGTATCTAATGCCTGAGCCCAGGCTATGAAAAGAGAAGAAGTTAGTAAGGAGAGGGAAATTATAAATGAATCTCTGGTCACTTCAGTTTTGTGTTTGGCTGGGCATTTCGAAGACTCCTTTCCCAGGTAAAAGTGAAGGCCCAAGTAAGTGGGGGCGTTCTTCACTCATCTTGGTGAGCTCACTTTCAGTCACTTCTCTGAAGGCCTCTGTCCGCCTCCAGAAATTCCCCCTGATGAAGGGGTAGTGCGGTGATAAGCTTCCATTCTCTCCAAATTATACCTTCGGCCTTCCCTTCCTTGCACCTCTACTCAAGCGTGAGGGATAAGGGCTTCATCTGCTGGCAGCTTTCCAGCATAATCAGCATTAGGACACATTGAATGACCCACCAGAGATGAATGGGTGTCTCGAGGCAAGAATTTGCAGAAATTGCTGCCAGCAAAACCAGTCCTTCGTGTAGAAGGCAGTGGTCTTCACGGGGATTTGTGAGACGCCATTGAAACGACCCTGTTCCCAATTTCCCCCTCCCTTCCCCACAGAGCCTCAAATCCCAGTCGTTAGAGACGCATTTCCCTAGATGAAACTTCCCTTTGCAAGTTAGAGCCCTGTAGGTGGGAGGCAAGGTATGGTAAGGAGGAGGCATTTCAGCACAAATGAATTCATTGGCAACCAGCAATTTGGTTCTGTGACGGGGCAAAGGTAGGGGGAGCGAATGTGGTGTCCCACTGGAGAGGAAGGGTGAAGGGCTCTACCGCGAGGCAGGGTTAGTGAGGGCTTACAGTGAATACCCAGGAGGGGCGCGCCTGCTCTGGTTTCTGACAAGCCTTGGAACACGCGAGAGAAACTAAAGAATCATTTCATTCAGTTCACAATTCGGCCCAGGATTGCTCCTTGCCTCTACTATTTTAAATAAGCTGTGTTATCTAATGTTGACCACGTCCTAGGTCATTTGTTTTCATAAATTTTGATAGCAGGCACTGGGCCCTGTCCTAAATACTTTGCATATAGTAACTGATTTGATTTTCTAACAGCCCTTTGTGGTTGGTATCACTAATTTCCCATTTTCCACAAGAGGAGACGGAGACACAGAGAGGCTAAGCTACCCAAGGTCACCTAGCTGATAAGTGGCAGCGCTTGGATTTGAACCCAGCCATCCAGCTCCACGGTCAGGCTCTGAACAACTGTGCCGTTGTATCCTTTGTACACGTGATTACTTTTAGGAAGGACACGGGCCAGTCCTTACAGCTGTTTCTTCATTCAAACACTGCTTATGAACTAGATGCTAGGGTATGGGGACTGGGTATAGGGTCCGGTTTGCCTGCAAAGGAGGGTTTCCCAGGACGCAGGACTTTGAGAGCTTCACCTAGGACAGTCCCAGGTGGACTGGATCAGCCGTCACCCCACGTTAGGAGTAGGACTGTCATAAAAATAAACAGGAGGCCTACCCCCACAGACCTTATCGTCTAGTGGAGAATTGCATGTGTGTTTATAAATTTAGATGAGCGTCTGGGAGAAAAGACAAGGTCCTGTGAATACAGTGTGTCTTAAAACAGCAATGGAGAGGGGTGCCTGGGTGGCGCAGTCGGTTAAGCGTCCGACTTCAGCCAGGTCACGATCTCGCAGTCCGTGAGTTCGAGCCCCACGTCAGGCTCTGGGCTGATGGCTCGGAGCCTGGAGCCTGTTTCCGATTCTGTGTCTCCCTCTCTCTCTGCCCCTCCCCCGTTCATGCTCTGTCTCTCTCTGTCCCAAAAATAAAAAAATAAACGTTGAAAAAACAGCAATGGAGAGAGAGAGAGACCATGTTGCCCGTTTTAACAGAAGCAGAAGACTCCTGTTAGCTGTGTCTGTCTCCTGGCCCAAGACAGAGGCAGGTACGGGTTAATTCTTTCCCCGTTGGAGTGATTTAAATTGCTACTCCTTTATAAACCCGGGGAATAGTAACCAGTAATCAAGATTTATACCGTTAATGCCTCATTTATCCCAAGGACGCATTCATATTGCTGTTTAAACCTGATGTGTTGCACTTTAAATAATTACCACGACGCATGTGTATTTTTTAAATCCCGCTTTTGTTTTTATAATTTGCAGCTGCAGTGAGCCCCAGGCGCTGTTTTTAAAGAGATTAAGGTACTGCATCCAGAAGCCTCCATTTCTAGTCAGCAAAATCCACTGCAGCTAAGGAATTAAAATTAAATATCATTACATGTTTCCCGAGAAGTTTAGGAGAATATGGAGGTTAGGAAACAGAAAGATGAGAAGCGGTGGGAATGTAACATGTGGGGAAGAAGGCCAAGGGCGAATCTCTTCCGCCATGTGTCTCCCGGAGGCTGACAAACTATGGGGCGGGGGCAGGGGGCGTGGGGACTGCTCTGTCAGGGTCCAGTCCTCTGTCCGCTCGTGTTCATTCTCAGGACACTGTTGTTAGTCCTGTGTTATGAGAAAAGTTGAACCAGAAGTCACCTTAAGTGCAGGTGAAGCGAGGTGAAGAATTAACAGAAGAAATCAAGTTGTGTTCATGTGTTAGGCCAGGCTGACAAAATAAAAAAATACCACAGACTCCGTGACTTACACAACAGGAGCTTATTTGTCACTGGAGACTAGAAATCCAAGATCAAGGTGCCAGCAGAGCTGGTGTCTGAGAGAGAGGGGAGGGAGGATAGGGAGGGAGAGGAAGAGGGGAGGAGGGAGAGGGAGGAACAGAGAGAACGTCAGAGGAAGCCCCGGTGTCCCTTATAAAGGGCATTAATCCCATCATGGGGGCCCACCTTCATGACCTTAGCGGGAACCCAATGATCTCCCAAAGGCCTCCTGTCCAAATACACAATTCAGCCCACAGCAGCTTGGTTTTTTACTTTCGTGGTAAGATTAGAAGGGATTAGTTCCAAGGAATGAATAGAGAGGCAGGAATTCTTTTCAGCTGGTTTGGAGAAGATGTTTGAACCCAAAACCAAAGAACCAGCTCCGGGTTGAAGTTCTAGCATATTCTGCCACCAGAGAGTGTCCCAGCACAAAAGCAGAGAAGTATGGTGGGAAGGAGGCTGGATTCTGGAGCTGCCCTACCTTGGTTTGAGTCTCTGTGCGGCCCATTACCAGCCAGGTTAGTGAGAATCACGTCTGGCTTAGGTTAATGGCAATAATAATAGTAATTAATGCCAAGTATTGCTGGATGATTAAATGGTTGCTGGAAAATGCTGTATAAAGGATGTAGAGGGTCTTTATAGCAAACATGAGCGTGGGGGTCCGTGGGGGGAGACTGAGTAAGCTATGAGCTGGGGAGTCTGACTGGCTGTTGAGGCTGGACTTGATAGGACACAGATCCTGCCGTCAATTTGTTGAGATCCTATGTTTTGATTAATCTACATGAAGAAAATCTGGCTTCATGCTGATAGGTAGTCAAAAAAGGTAAGCGACTTTCAGATTCATTGTGGATATCATTCTTTGACCCTAAACCAAAACTTGGCAAGTTATATTTTCTTAAAGGTTATTTGCACTGTGGGATCTGGAGCCATATGAATGAACTTCTCCTACCGAATCGCCTTAAAATCTATCGGTCCATCTTGCGTGTTGGATTTTTTTAAACATAAGATGATGTTTTGATGACCGGGAAAATACTGGTTCACACATCTTTCAAATATCTACACACATCTTTCAAATATCACACATCTTTATACACATCTTTCAAATATCTACACGTTTCATTATATAATATAAAAAAAAAATTATACTCCTCAATATCACCACTGATCCAAACAGAAAAATCTTTCGAAATTGGGAAGCGGGTTCATGTTTTCTGAAACCTACTTTTTGCTTGGAAAGCACACGTTATTATGGGCAACAAACACCGTCAATGGTTTTCATTGAAGCGACAGGCTCCCTTTGTTCGTTTTCCAGCAAATGTCTGCCAAGTCTGAGAATCTCCGCATTGCTGTCCCAAGTCAAAATGACATTCCATGGAGTGGCTAGTTGAGTCCCCAGCTCAAACCATTAAGCGAGTGCTTTTCCAGGGGACAACGTAGTGCTCCCGCCTGTGACAAGTGCTTCCTGTAGGCTTCCCATTTATCACACACGATGTTGAAAAGACATACACTCAGGATTGAAATGTAACCAAGTCAATCATTTATACTCATCAGGGAGATTTTAAAATAAAACAAAAAAAAAGAAAAGAATTGTTTTTTAACCTTTATTTATTTTTCAGAGAGACAGAGACAGAGCGTGAGTGGGGGAGGGGCAGAGAGAGAGGGAGACACAGAATCCAAAGCACAGAGCCCAACGTGGGGCTCGAACCCACAGACCATGAGATCATGACGTGAGCCGCGGTTGGACACCCAACCTATTGAGCCACCCAGGCATCACAAAACAAAAACATTTTTTTTTTGTCCTGTTAGTACGTAGGTGGAAGTGAAGAATACAGTGACTCCTGGTAGGGTTTGGCACCACGAACTTATTTTGTGCTGAGGCAGAGGCAGCTTTGGGACTGGCACCCTCAGGGCCAACTTCAACAGTGCAAAGTCCTCAATGGTGTTAGGGATCTAGTTTTGACATCGCGGACTGCAGACTCGAGTTTTGCTGCAAGGAATTCAAACTCATGAACAGTGAAAGGCAAGACCGGAAGTATTGGACTGTATGCAAATCAGAAATAAAACTAAAACCTAACAAAGCACATCTCCTTTTTTTCATTTCAGAGAGAGAGAGAGAGAGAGGGAGAGCGCCTAAGTGGGGGAAGGGGCAGAGAGAGAGAGAGAGAGAATCTTAGGCAGGCTCCATGCTCAGTGCAGAACCCAACTGGGGGTTCGATCCCACGAACCTGGGATCACAACCCAAGCCAAAATCAAGAGTCCGACGCTCAACCAACTGAGCCACCCAGGAGCCCCATTACATTAAATTTTTTTTTTAACATTTATTTATTATTGATAGAGAGCATGAGCATGGGAGGGAGAGAGAGAGGGGGAGACACAGAATCTGAAGCAGGCTCCAAGCTCC
Source organism: Herpailurus yagouaroundi (assembly GCF_014898765.1). Lineage (NCBI taxonomy): Eukaryota > Metazoa > Chordata > Mammalia > Carnivora > Felidae > Herpailurus > Herpailurus yagouaroundi. Next base: position 11,117,264 of record NW_024412391.1, on the reverse strand, counting down.
GAGCTGTCAGCACAGAGCCTGACCTGGGGCTCGAACTCACGGACTGCGAGATCATGACCTGAGCCGAAGTCGGCCGCTTAACTGACTGAGCCACCCAGGTGCCCCCCCAGGAACCCCATTACAAAGCACAGCTCTTGGCAAATCCACTTAGAAAAGAGAGGTGTGCCAATATTGGCAGGAGGCAGAGAAATATTACTATGAAGTATCTCTATAATATTGCTAGAAATGTAATTTTTGGCATTTTTTTTTACAGTAGCCAATTCACATAACTTCTTGGCTTAAGATCTCAAAGCACATTATCCAGATGCTTTTAACTTTTTCCCGGTTGAGTCAAAGGTGAGGGTCACTCTTGCTTCCTTTGGTTAATTGGCATTGGTGTGGTTGTCGTACCTGAGTTCAGCCTAACCGACAGGTTCCTTTTTTACTTACCTGTATCAGAGTAGTAAAATGTCAAGAATGTCCTTGGTGAATTTTCTTGGAGAATGTCACATGTCATTTGCTTGAGTGCTGTCTGTGGTTGAGGCTTGCCTCTTGCTGAATTCCCAAGAACATCGTTGTGCATAGTGAAGGAGGGTCTCCTGCTTCTTAAAGAAGTGGGGTTGGATGGTCCTTGTGAATTTGGAAATCCTTCACCAACAGTCTCCATCTGGCAGCTGGCACCCGCAGATGACATTCATTCTCCTTGTCTGCTAGATTGCCTGGTCATCACGAATAAGATCAGGTAGAGTGAGAGCTGCATTTGTTTGGGAGAACATTACTTGTGCTCGGATCCGAGGTTGCATTCATGTACGTGTGAAAGAGAAGAAAAGATACTAAGGTCTGCTGCCTCTAGTAGAGAATTTTGGTATATCTTCGGTTTTATAAGTTGCATTTTATATAGTATTTAAGTTATATATAGTATGCCTTCTGTTTTCATTTCCTTCCTGACTTTTTCCATTTACCACCCCTCCCCCCATGACATTCTCCTACCCTCACCGCCATCTTGTGTTCTTTCTTTCTTTGAAGGGATGGCCTCTGTGCAGCTAGGAGAAGGATAGACAGAATGGCTCAATCCTGCTTGCTTTTGCCTTTCTGTCAGGCTGTGTTATATTTCATATGATCTGCTATCTACCTGCCTCCCTGCCTACTGGGCCACCTGTCACGGCTTCTCCACTACATGCAGTGTTTGTCTCCATAGAGGTTAGTGGTCATGATGCTTGGAGCGGGATCAGAGGACTGTTGTATTTAGGACCTGAAGAGACCTAGGGCATCACCTTCCCCAGGTTTACAAGAGAGGAGATTGGGGGTCAGGTTGGTGAAGTGATTGGTACAAGTTCATGAAGCCGATGGCAAACTGAGATGTCCTGCATGAAGGAGTGAGGACCCATCTACTGTGTGGCTTCTGCTTTAGCTATTGGCCGACTGTGCCCTCATTTCAGCATGGGAAGCACCCCCACTTTTGTACCTGGTGAAACTGAGGCTCAAAATGCCTGAGACATCTTCCCAAACCCAAACTGCAAACCACCAGTCGTCTGGACTGCGAATTCTGCATTTGCTCTCCTGACTCCTAACTGTCCTGTCCCCAACAGGACCAAGTAGCAATATGTCCCATTTTTTATGAGTTTCCACTGGCAAGAGTTGTTTTTTTTTTTTTTTTTTTAATGTTTATTTATTTTGGAGAGAGAGAGAGAGAGACAGAGTGTGAACGAGGGAAGGGAAGAGAGAGAGGGAGACACAGAATCCAAAGCAGGTTCTAGGCTGTGAGCTGTCAGCACGGAGCCTGATGTGGGGCTTGAACCCATGAACTGCTAGATCATGATCTGAGCTGACGTCAAATGCTCAACGGACTGACCAAGGAACCCCAAGTATTGTTAAAATACTGTTTCAAAAGTAGCAGAACTCTGTTCCTTTAAGACTTAGAAAACTGATCTGTGAAAATACACTTTCTTGGAGACCTCATGCGCCCTGGAAGTTCATTAAAAGTATCTTTTCGGTACCACCCCACTCAGCCCGGTTCGTGCTCTAGAAGAAAAATGTTAAGTATAAAATTTATGCATCGGTATTTTAATCAAGCCAGAAACTTCTTTGGCTGCTCAACATGGGAGTTAAAAATCTGCATTTAAATTGGGGTTCTAAAATGTAAATCCCAAGGACCCAAGAGGCCTGTCCCAGAGGAAAAGTGTACAGAGCATATGAACTTTTTGCTTATCTTTGATTCTGCCAGCTCTCAGAAAGTTCAGGGATGAGCCGGAAGGAGGAACAGCTTTAGGAAATAACAGGAAAATGCTTAGGGATTTGGTATAGAACTTCATTTAATGATAAGATTTTTCCAGTTATTCATAAGGGCTGAATCTACATGATCTGACATGAATTATGGTGTGGGACTGCTAATAGGCAATTTATTCAACAGCTGTAGGAAGGGTTATTGCTTTCTGTCAACAGTCCCACATATTTGTTTTGTGGTGACTCCGGACAGCTGCTGGAGAAGGAGTAGGGTCCCTTAAGTGATGTGCACACGGGCTTTTCACTCAGGCTTTGCACGCAGGAGCAGAGCCTGGCATGATTATCATCCCAGAGTAGAGGAAACCTTAGTTTAGGAATAGCTTTCATCGTAAAGAAAAATCGTGGGCATATACGCATGAGAGAGAAAATTGCCTTGTTACCCCACCAATTTTCCCCCGAGTTTCTGCCCAGTCTCAGGCTTTTCCACTTGTGTACCATCTACACATCTGATCAGATTCATTTTTTAAAATTTTATTTTAGGGGGGAGAGAGGGAGAAAGGGAGAGAATGAGAGAGAGAGAGAGAGAGAGAAAGAGAGAGAGAGAGAGAGAGAGACCCTTAAGCAGGCTCCACCTCAGTGTGGAGCTTGACACGGGGGCTTGATCTCGTGAATCATGAGATCATGACCTGAACCAAATCGGATATATGTGGAAATGCTTTGCCACTGTAATAAAAGCATGGATTTTGTCTGGATGTTTTTGATGGCGGGGGTGGTGGGTAAGAAGGCAATGAGAAGCCAAGGTTGGACCTTAGTTTTCAGCATGGCCTACGTTGGCCAAATGTTTCCTTGGGAGTGCAGTCAGTAGGAGGCAGTGCTACCTTCCTCTTTTCTGTCATCCCTTCAGTTCAAAAAGGGATTTTCGAAGCCACTGGGAAATCTTGACATCACTTCTGGGGCCAGTCAGGTCTCCCTGGAAGTGGGGAGCTGATAATTAATCAGATGGGAAATGCTGATCTCTCCACTTATTAGTTAATTGCTCTCACCACAGGCGCCTGTTCCTTATTACCACGCTTTCCCAAACCCCGTTTTGTCTACAACTTTGTGCCTTTTGTTCTTTTTTTTACACACTTCAGAGCCCCTGGCACAGAATTCTTCTTTCCCTCACTTATTCAGAACACTACAGATTTTGCTTTGCAAGCGAGCATAAAGATTTCATCTTGCTGCACAACGGGCCCTTTCCGCCCAGGGTTCTCATTAGTTAGGTGTTTATTATACCTGCCTAGGGATCATAAGCAGCTCCTTGACGGGTCGGTTAAGTTTTAGTGTTGACCCCTCCCCTGTCCTTGCTTTTATCTCCTGCTGGAACTAAGTCCTTGGAAGCTGACCTGGTTACTACGCCTTGATTAATTCCGCGCTGCAGCCCTACCTCGCTGTAATTGCGGCATGCCAAAGCAAAACTCTTAATGATTTACACCAAAATCAGATGCCGGAAAATTGCTTTCGACGTTGCCGTTGAAGATGATTTCTCAGGGGCTCTGTTTGTGGTAAACAATACTTAAATGCAGCGGAGTGTATCATCCGGGTTTAGGAAAGTCAAGAAAGTGATGAGTGGAAAACTTGGCTGAACAGCTTAAGGGGCTAGAGTAACATTTTTTGTTTCGTGTTGTTACGTGTGTGTGTGTTGTGTGTGTCGTGCTTACACAGTTTTCTAAAGCATCAGTTTCAGTTTTAGGTTTTGCTTTATGTAACATTAAGCCTCACATGAAAGAGTCTCAAGCGACACAGAAATTCTTTCTTTCTCCTGTGAAACGAGACAAGTACTAAACAGTAAAGGCCTGGAATGTGGCCCCGAAAAGTCTTCAGGGACCAAGGCTTCTTGTAGGACTGACCAGCCTCAGGTTATGGGTTTCAGCCTCAGAGACAAAGATGGCTGCTAAGGCTTGATCTCCAGGAGCCAGTACGTGATGGAAGAAGAGGAGGGTGCAGCCCCTTCTGTTTACAGAGCCTTGAGGCAGTCCCATGTGACACTTCAGATAACATTCTATTAGCCCAAACAGAACTCTGTTGGCTACACCTACCTTCTAGAAAGGATGGGAATGTAATCTCTTAGCAAGACAACAAGAAGACCAGCTAAACTCACGGTTCTGTCATGAAGGAAGAAAGGGTTGATGGCAGTTAGGAAACAGCTGACAGTTTCTTTCACACCAGTCACTATTTCCCATCATCCCGCAGCTCAACTCACCTCTTTAGTCTCCCGAACCCGTTCGCATTGCCCCACTTTTCCTTTGCTCCTGTGGTGTTTTTCTCCACTTGGGAGAGATGTCCCATGCTGCCTCCAGGTGGTGGCAATCACTTTTCCACGAATCGTTCCCCGAGTGCTCCCCTGAAACCTCTCCCGTCTTGAGATTCCTACAACCTTATGTTCTAAACCATTTAAATAATATTCACCACACTTACTCTCTGTGACAGTCATTTGTATACACTTGGATATATGTTTTTTATCGGTAGATGTTTATCACAGTCTATACACTAGACTCCACAGATCCGAGGGCCTGTTTTAGGCATGATTGCATCCTCAGATGTATAAAACTTTGCTTAGATCAGAGTCATTCATTCAACAACCATTTGTTGAATGACAGCCACGTGCCAGGATCCTGTGACGGGCAGGAGTGGAATGGCTTTGAGGAAAGGTAGGCCAAGACGCAAATGCAACGGAGTATTCCCTCACTAAAAACTTGCCAAAGAGATCAATGAATCTTAACCCCTTGCTTCACTTACTGGAAAAATGTAAGACAATTTAGTCTTACGAGAACAAACACATTTTTGGAAAACCTCAGGGCTGGGTTCTGAATAACTTGGAGTAACAGGATATCCCTGGGTGTGAGAATACCATTTAGAGTCAGTAGATTCTACGTCTTTAGAGAAGATGGAGAAGTTGAGCTCCAGCTGCTCTAGAGTACTTTCTCCTACTTTCTCTCTTTCTCCCCTTGTCCTCTTTTTCTTCTTGCTTTTTCCTTGTTCTCATAAAGGATGTGGGACAACTTATAAAAATGTACATAGCCTGGAACAAGATAAAGTGTAACTGAGTGTAAGTTACATTGAGTACAATGTACAAGTACACGTTACAGTGAGTGGGGCAGTTGCATTAAAAGAAAAATTGGGGGAGGGGTGCCTGGGTGGCTCAGTCAGTTAAGCGTCCGGCTTCGGCTCAGGTCGTGATCTCACGGTTCGTGGGTTCAAGCCCTGCGTCGGACTCTGTGCTACCAGCTCCGAGCCTGAAGCCTGCTTCGGATTCTGTGTCTCCCTCTCTCTCTACCCCTCCCCTGCTCATATTCTCTCTCTCTCACAAATAAATAAAGATTTAAAAAATTTTAAAAGAAAAATTGGGATAATAAGATGACGTCAGAAGTGAGGTTGGTAAATAGAATAAACTGACAAATGTCTTAAGGAGTTTATAAATTTTGCTAAGAGTATACTCTAAATTTGGCACAAAAACAGACACTCAGATGAATGGAACAGAATAGAGAACCCAGAAACGGACCCACAGACGTATGGCCAACTAAGCTTTGACAAAGCAGGAAAGAATATCCAATGGAATAAAGACGGTCTCTTCAGCAAATGGTGCTGGGAAAACTGGAAAATAAACCTGGACCACTTTCTTACATCATATGCAAAAATAAACTCAAAATGGATGAAAGAACTAAACGTAAGGCAGGAAGACATCAAAATCCTAGAGGAGAAAGCAGACGAAAACCTCTCTGACCTTGGCCACAGCAACTTCTTACTCAACATGTCTGTGGAGGCAAGGGAAACAAAAGCAAAAATGAACTATTGGGACCTCATTAAAATAAAAAGCTGCTGCATAGCGAAAGAAACAATCAGCAAAACTAAAAGGCAACCGACAGAATGGGAGAAGATGTTTGCAAATGACATATCAGATAAAGGGTTAGTATCCAAAATCTAGAAAGAACTTATCAAACTCAACACCCAAAAAACAAATAATCCAGTGAAGAAATGGGCAAAAGACATGAATAGACACTTCTCCAAAGAAGACATCCAGATGAACAAGTGATGCATGAAAAAATGCTCAACATCACTCATTATCAGGGAAATACAATCAAAACCACAATGAGATACCACCTTACACCTGTCCGGATGGCCAACATTAACAACCCAGTCAACAATAGATGATGGCGAGGATGCAGAGAAGGAAGATCTCTTTTGCATTGTTGGTGGGAATGCAAGCTGGTGCAGTCACTCTGGAAAACAGTATGGAGGTTCCCCAAAAAGTTAAAAACAGAACTACCCTATCAGCCAGCAATTGCACCAGTAGGTATTTATCCAAGGGATACAGGTGTGCTGTTTTGAAGGGACACATGCACCCCCATGTTTATAGCAGCACTATCCACAATAGCCAAAGTATGGAAAGAGCCCAAATGTCCATCGATGGATGAATGGATAAAGAAGATGTGGTATATATATACGATGGAGTATTACTCGGCAATCAAAAAGAATGAAATCTTGCCATTTGCAACTATGTGGATGGAACTGGAGGGTATTATGCTAAGCGAAGTTAGTCAAAGACAAAAATCATATGACTTCACTCATATGAGAAATTTAAGGCACAAAACAGATGAGCATAGGGAAAGGAAGCAAAAATAATATAAAAACAGGGAGGGGGACAAAACAGAAGAGACTCATGAATATGGAGAACAAACTGAGGGTTGCTGGAGGGGTTGTGGGAGGGGGGATGGGCTAAATGGGTAAGGGGCATTAAGGAATCTTCTCCTGAAATGTAAATTAAAAAAGAAAAAAAGAGTATACTCTAAATTTATGCTTAAACTTTGTAGCAGCCAGGGGCGCCTGGGTGGTTCAGTTGGTTGAGCGTCTGACCTTGGCTCAGGTCATAATCTTGTGGTTCATGAGTGTGAGCTCTGCATCGGGCTCTGTGCTGCCAGCTCAGAGCCTGGAGCCTGCTTTGGATTTTGTGACCCCCTCTGTCTCTCTGCCCTTCCCTGCTCACACTCTGTCTCTCTCCCTCTCAAAAGTACACATTAAAACAAAATTTTTGTTTAATAATAAAAAAAAAACTTTTCGGCAGCCAATACGGAGGATAGCATGATTAGCTACATGATGTGGTGTGTCTGTTGTTGGATGAAAGCATGAGTAGATGAAAAGTCTGATTAAAGGATCTAACAGCTAACTGTCAGCTTATAACTAATTAGCTGTAGGGATTATGGAGGGTCACTGCTGGTTACAGGGTCTTTTTGTTGTTGCTGTTCTGGGTTTGGTTGGTTGGATATGCAGATGGCTCAAAGCATCTGTTGGTAGAGGCACATTCCTCAGAGCCCCCTCTGGACTGAGACTCTTTGGTCTACTGTCCCTTGCCCTGAGCTGTCTAAACCGAGTTCAGCGTTTCAGGTTGGCCTTCAGGGCAACTCTGCCTCCAAACAGTCGCAGACATTCCTATGATTACTGTTTTAGATGGAGGGTAAGGCAGGGAAATTGTTTCATTGGTGTTTGATGAGCCTGCCTCAACGATAAGCAGAAGAGGAAGTGAAGGAGGGTAGCCTCCTTCAAGAGAGAAGAAAAATCAGAGTATGAACATGGGCTATGCAAACCGAAAAATTAAAACATAAGACATAAAACTGAGCCTAATACAACCATATCCAATAAACCTTGAGTTTCGTTTAGTTGATGGTTTTTTACGAGTGTAATTGACAAGTAGGGTTAACTGTACTCGAGAAAAGGGGTTCACAATCCTAGAGTTGCAGCGATAGCTCCTTTAGAGTTTTTTAAAAAGTGCATATACCCAGGCTATGTATCTGGAGATTCTGATTCTATAGGGCCAGATCTGGGAATGTACATTTTAGTAACATCCAACAAAAAACTTCAATAAACTGCCAGGGTGGAGATGTGCTGGTCTGGACCTCACTGGATGCCCCTGACATATTTTTTTAGGATGCCGAGAAGATTGGCAACCGACCCAGTTGGTTTTAAATTCTTTTGTTTTCCTCCAGGAAACAAAGTCCCAGCATATGTGGGTCACTGATTTAAATCCCTCAATCTTCTTGGAGAATCAATGCATCAAATGGGATGCATTGATTAGTACCTTAATTTATGGAAAGGCTTCAGCTCTATGACCCTGCGCAAAATTGTACATAGAAGAGAGGTAGATGAGTTTCCTGCTTGGGCAGATTGTAGAACCTGAGAGACTTTAGGTTGGCAAAATAACTATTACTTAAGCTCTATCATGATATTTTCTTGAAAACATGTTGGCTTCAGTTATTTTTAGTTCTGGAAAAACTCACTGATTATTAATTTAGTGGAGAGTCAACCTTACTGACTTAGGTCTACTTAAATTTACCAAGTTAGATTCTTTGTTCATAGATTAGCCTTAAAAGTTGTGCTTTGCCACTAATTGAGCATCTCACCGGATTTCAAAACTAATGGACCAAAGTCTTTTCTTCTAGACTTTATTTTAAAAAGAGTCATATCCATAGACTTTTTCTCCCCTGAATTTTCTCCCTAAGGAAACCATACAATTCATTGAGTGTTTGTAACGGTTACTGGCTGGTCAGTAAAAATGAGGCAGAATGGTGGACCCGACTGCTGCCACGCATCTGCCCATCTGGGTTGTGTTAAAAGCATCGTTTACAAAGGCATTTTACTAATGAGTTCACTTGATCATATATCAGGGACAGGGTGGAATTGAAGGACTGGGTTAATCAACTCTTCTAAGGATTCCTGAACATGATTTGTGTGTATTTGTGTTTTGGGAGCCTTAGGGAGCCTTGGGATACAGCTTTTGGGAGTTTTTTTGTTTTTGTTTTTGTTTTTGTTTTTTTTAATCTGTTATCAAAAGCTGAATATTCAGGAACTGGCTTACATAAATATTTTCTTTTCTTGAATTTGGCCTATATATAAATTTGGCATATGTATGTATGTACGTACGTGTGTGTGTGTGTGTGTGTGTGTGTGTGTGTGTGTATATATATATTTTTTTTTTCCCCCTACTCTGTGACGAATCTGCTGTTTTGATGCCAGGGTTAAGTTAAAGACAAGAGAGAAATGTACTTTCTTTTCTGTGTAGCAGATAGACCTCCCTGTTAGCAATGGAGAATTGGAACTCTCTTGGAAACATTTTTCCAGGATAGACTTTGGGCTATGCCTGAATTCTCTCTCTTGGAATTTCAATGATTAATAGTTCACTGTTAATGAGATAGGTAGCTATGATTAGAGTTTTGGATCTGCTCACAGAATAGAGGAGCTACGACTGCCCAGTATTCTTTTTTTTTTTTTTTTTTTTTAATGTTTATTCATTTCTGAGAGAGACAGTGTGAGCAGGGGAGGAGCAGAAAGAGAGGGGGAGGAGCAGAGAGAGAGGGGGACAGAGGATCCAAAGTGGGCTCTGTGCTGACAGTAGCCAGCCGGATGCGGGTCTTGAACTCACACACCATGAGGTCATGACCTGAGCTGCAGTTGGGCACTTAACTGACTGAGCCACCCAGGCCCCCCTGCCTGATATTCTTAACTTCATTATTACCATGCCAAAAAGTCAGCTAATATATCCACTGACCGGGTCATTTCCATCCCCCATCCCCCCCCAAAAATCATGGATCCAACATATACATTAAAAAACCTTTGGGAATATGAATTGAAGGGAGAGTAGTTTCCTAGGGGTCTCTGCCCAGGCCGGTCACTATTCTTACTGATGGTGGTGGTTCTACCCCTGGTTGACCTTGGGGTCAGAAGAACTAAGGTAGGGCTGGAACTAGCAGTAGGACAGGTCAGGGGTCATGGCCAATGCGAGCGTGAGGGAAGAAGGGTGAAACCTGACTCCTGGCTAAGGCCAAGCCACAGCATTATAACAACTGCATCCCTCCTTGTGTCCAAGAAAGCGAAGATTTTGCATTTGAAGGAAACTTGGAGATCCTAGTCTAAGCCCCTCATTTTTCAGTGGAGAAGTTAGAGCTCTACATGGATAAGGCACTTTCCCCAAATCAGACATCTAGTTACAGCAGAGCTGTGACCAAAACACAGTCTCCAGTCACCCCCCTCACCAACTCCTTTTCCACCGATGTTATCATCCCTGGACACTCTGTCTCCGTATGGCAGGTTGCTCACTGAAAAATTGTTCATCATAAAACAAAAAGCCTCAACATTCAGTAAACATCTATTGAGTGCTGGCTGCATGCTCGAGGCACTGATGGTTTTAGAATGACATATTCATATTCTTCATCTTTCTCTGTAACTTTTTTTTTCTCGGGATGCTTTAAAATTTTTTTTAATGTTAATTTTGAGAGAGAGAGAGAGAGAGAGAGAGAGAGAGAGCTAGCAGGGGAGGGGCAGAGAAAAAGGGAGACAGAGAATGGGAAGCAGGCTCTTCACTATCAGCACAAAGCCTGACACGAGGCTCGAATTCAATGAACCACGAGATCATAATCTGAGTCAAAGGTAGATGCTCAACTGGCTGAGCCACCCAGGTGTCTTGGGACAGTTTTCTTTTATCAGCTCCCATCTGAGACTCATTTTCACTGCATTTAGTTCTTCGGTCGTAGATGTGGTAGGTGCCAAGGACAGTTTTAGGGGTGGGGGTGTCTGAGGTCTATCAGAAGCGATTGCTTATAACTTTGTATTAAAAATATCCAAAATACCCACAAAGGTTTATTTTCTTGAGTCTTTGAGAAAATCAAATGGGCATAATAGATTTTCACTGAGGAAGGAGGACCAATGAATCTTGGTTGCAAAAACTGTCTCCTGAATAAGAATTTGCATATAGATTTCTTAAGACATTTGAAAAAGGAAGAGAGTTTGGGAATGAGCTTGGAATAGAGTTAACTTTTCTATCGCAAAAAGTAGATAGATGATTTTCCTCCATATGATAAATATTAGGCTATTTATTTTTCTAGGAGCCTCATGAAATCCCATGTGGAAGATTATTTTAACACCTCACGAGTAACCAGACATAAGCATTCATCATTTCTACCTGCTGCAGAATGTGCATTGATAGGGTTATGACAGATATTTAGTTGATATAGAAGTAAGTCACTTCCATAGCTGAGAGTTTGAAACGAGAATTATCTCAACGTTTTGAAGAGTTTTCCTATAAATGAGATAATTACCTACCATTCAGATCAACACAGGACTCATTTCACAGTCAATGAACACTCTTTAATTTTTCATCTTCAGGAGAATTCTACAAGTAGTAATGTGATTTGTTAATTCTACATAGACTTAGCCTTCATAGAAGGCCCGTTCGGATCCAGGATTAGTTAGTTTGTCATTAGAAATTGCATTAACCAACTCAGAATTTTGGGGATCGGTTTCTGCAAGGAGAGCTTTTATCCTGGTCATCTAACCAACATCTCTTGCAGAGAAGAAAATCATGCAGAGAAGGAGAGGTTTGGTGTGGATCACTGTAATTTTGTTTATTTTTTTCCTATCCGATACACTTATATTTAATTTATTTTTTCAACTCTTCCCATATTTTTGAGCTGCCTTCATGACTGACCCCAGGATAAGGAGGAATCATTGCTATGGGCGAACATGGTGTACATCGCCCAGAACCTGTGAATATGTTACCTTACTTGGCAAATGGGAATTCACAGACATGGTTAAGGACTTGAGATGCGGAGATTATCCTGGATATTCTGGAGAGCAAGAGTACTCTGCATAGGTCCAATGGTGTAAGCCTTAAAAAGAGGAGATCCTTTCTCAGCTCTGATGAGAAAGACATCTGGTGATGGAGCTGTTGTGTTGCTGGCTTTGAAGATGGAGGAAGTGAGCCATGAACCTAGAAAGGTGGGCGGCCTCTGCATCTGGAAAAGGCAAGAAAATGGATCATGAATTAGAGTCTACAGAAGGTAAAGTAGTCCTGCTGACATCTTAATTTTCATCTGGTGAGACCCGTGTCTGACTTCTGCCCTCCACAACTGGAAATAATACACGTGTGTTGTTTTCAGCCATTGAAATTTGTGGCAATTTGTTACAGCTGCAAGGAAAACCAATACAAGGGAGATTTGATTTAATAAGAGAAAATGGGGGGCAGCGGTCATTGCTGCGGTCAGATGGAGAAGTGGTAACATGGGACCATAGGGGATTAGTAGCGGGAACTTTAAAAAATAAGCCTTTCGGGGCATCTGGGTGACCTAGTTGGTTAAGCCTCTGACTCTTGATTTTGGCCCACATCGTTATCCCATGGTTGGTGAGATTCATCCCCGTGTCGGGCTCCGTCCTGACAGCTCAAAGCCTGCTTGGGATTCTCCTTCTTCCTCTCTCTCTGCCCCTCCCCTACTTGCTCTCAAATAAATAAATAAATAAATAAATAAATAAATAAATAAATAAATAAATTTCACAGATGATTCCGAATTAGGATGGCAGAGTGAAACTCCAGATTTCCTTATAATTATCTTCTTTTCTAACTAGTAAAACGTCAACCTTTGCAAAAGTGGGAGATGAGCTTCTGGGTGGGTAAGGGGCAGACAATAACTTGAAGGGGCAAGTGACCCAAGGTAGGTAGTGATAATAGCCTTCAATTATCTGATTTATGAACGATTTTCAGCTTCTGACCTGGTATCTTTAATACAGACTTTGACTCTAGCCACCAAGTGTCGCTAGGGCAACCCGGACAAGAGACTTTTACATGAACCTCAGTCACTGTGTGCCTCTCATACCTGGAATCGGTGAGAATAGCAATGGACAGTTTTCTTCTTCACGGGAACAGACTACTTTTTGGCTTGGAGATAGCTAGAGGGAGAGACAGATCCTGGATTCAAGAAAGGCTGACGTGACTCTCCCCAGAATAAACCCTGTGAGGAAAGAAAGAAATAGATCCCTCCAGGGCTGTGCCACTCAACCGGGGGTAAGAAGACCTTCAGGGCTGAGTGGCCGATTTCATGAAGTATGGAAAGCTACGGGAATGTTGTAGCTTTCTTCCTGGAAGTCAATGAATGGAATGATTTTTGGAAAAGCATTTTGTTTTCAATGTGAAGTACTAAATTATAAGATAGGGGGTACAGTTTGTACCAGCATTCAAAGTGAAGACCTCAAAGGAATTTCACGTGGCCGCAGACCACAGAGGTTCACTCTCTGCTCCTAGAGATATGATAAGACGTAGGAGGACTGGTGTAAGGCGATAATAACCCCTGGCCATTATACCTCCTCTTTGACATCCCTCCACGGGGAGTGACAAATGACTGGGATTTTCTGGATATTTACTTCCAAATTATAACCCAAAGTATATTTTATGAACCAGTCCATCTTGCATGTTTAACTACAGTGTGTGTGTAATAAACACTCTTTTCAGGCTTGCCTGAATCTTTCTCTCCAGACTTCCCCGCCCCCCTCCTTTATTGTTCCCCTCGTGTTCTAGCAAACCATTCTTTATCCATTCTCAGGGCACTGTCCCCTGCTGGGTTTCCAGGAAAGCAGACTTGAGATGGGAGATTGGTGCGCAGGAGGTTAATTCAGGAGTGTTCTCTGGGATTAATGACCAATACAGGGAAGGGAGCAGGACTGGGCAGAGAGTAAAGCTGGGCTGGGATGCATTCTCAGTGGCAAACCCAGCTCTGAAACTAGGATAGCACTTCAGAGTGGTCCCGTGTTGGGGTGAGGAAGCTGGGTCTTTTTCTCTCTGTGTAGAGCAGTGACTGGGTTCTGGCTGCCTGGAAATATGGTTGTTAGATTAGCAAATAAAAATACAACATGCCCATGGGAGCCTGGGTAGCACCGTTGGTGGAGTGTGTGACTCTGGATTTCGGCTCTGGTCATGATCCCAGGGTCGTGGGATCGAGTCCCATGTCCAACTCCATGCTGAATGTGGAGCCTACTTAAGTTTCTCTCTCCCTCCCTCTGTCCCTCCCCCCTGCTCACTATCTGTTTCTCTCTAGAACAACAACAAAAAAACACAAAAAACAAAACCGACAACATGCCCAGTCAAATTTGAATTTCAGATTGACAATGAATACTTTTTTTTTTTTTTTAGTACACGTGTGTCTCATGCAACATCTGGGACATACCTATACTAAAAATATTTGTTGTTAATCTGAAATGCAAATTTGACTGGATATCCTGTATTATATCTACCAGTCCTGTCTGAGAAGGAACAGTTGCTGCAGAATCTGGAAAGACCTCTGGAAGAAGATGGTATTTGAGCAGAGTCCTTGATGGGCAGGCTAGATTTAGATTTGCACAGGTGGACGGCTCTGGAGAGTTCTTCGAGGATGCATGCACGAAGGTCTTTGTGCATTCGGGCCAGGTACGAGTTTTCTCAGCAGAAGCCATTCCCAGAGTGGCTGACAGGTGAAGACTGAATGTGGGCAGCTGCCCAGCAGTTGGGGACAGGAGTCTTCTAATTCTCCTGGGGGATCTGTGCCGAGCATCAGTTCTAGGCACACATCACTTCCCATTTTGCGTCCCCATGAGCTGTCAAGGTGAGAGTCAGGTAGGTGTGCCCGGGCTTTTGTGAATCAAATAATAGTAGTTGGTGGGAATAAAACAGGGAGGTTTTGTGGTTCCGCTCTCTTACTTAAAAAAAGAAAAATGGTACCACTTCAAGATAACCTGGGTGAATGACCTCCCCTTCCCCAATACTCCAAGGAAAAGAAAAAAACATCCTGGATGCCAAATACATGGTTTAATTGTCAGCAACTGGGACTGATTTGAATTGACAGCTGATTCTGTTAGATAATAGTGTTGGAAAGAGTAGCTACAGAGCAATTGTAATCAAACTAAGGTTCTCATATTGGTAAATGTCTCTGGATATTTAAGTCCCTTACGGAAAATATCTCCATCCAGGGAATACACTTATTTGCTTAAGTGTATATCCCACAATTAGAAGATACTAAAAGTGCATGTTCCTTTATGGGAAACTTACTAAGATGATGTGTGGTTCAGATGAACAATTGGGCATCCTGTTTAAAATTTTTCCTAGGCTGAAAACTCAACAGCTTTTAAACTAGAGCATAAGCATTTGAGACCATCATCATCGAATTGTCTTTATGTTCGCACGGACACCTAATCTTTTTTCTGAGAAAAATCTTGGCTCTGGCGGGGGGTTATCCATGGGCCTGTCTCTGTGGGTACCAAACTTATTTTCAGTTCAGGCATATGTCACGTTTCAAATTCCGTGTTCTGATTTCTAACCCAGCTTAGCTGAACCAAGCCAATAGCTGTGTGCTTCCCAGCTGGCATGGAATACCTCTCGTCTAAGTTCTTTCAGGAAATCCAACCCCAATTTGCAGCTTCATTGTAATGATCAAATCTGTATTTATAAAGGATTATCCAAAACGACAGTTGATTCCTTTAGAGATCATAATATCCCTATCTTGACTACTGAGAGCTACATTCTTATACCACATCGTTGTGACTTTCACAGAATTGCCTTTTTAAAATTTAACTTCTTTTGATTTTACCTTTATCGTGAAGAACATTATGTAAAAGAGTTCTGTGAGTCCTGCTAATCCTATGTTGACAACAATAATAATGATAATTATTTATTACATGATGGTAATTCCTGAAATCCATTCATTCTTTCAATAAATAGACATTGAGCAACTTTTACATGCTTGATATTCTTTTAAATGTTTTTTTTTTTTTTAATGTTTATTTATTTTTGAGACAGACAGCACAGAGCCCGTTGCGGGGCTCGAACTCACAGACCGTGAGATCATGACCTGAGCTGAAGTCAGACTGAGCCACCAAGGCGCCCCTATATTCTTTTAAATTCTGGGGATGCAGATGAATGAGATAGATAAAATCTCTGCCTTCATTGAATTTTTACTTTAGTGGGGGAGGGGAAGACAGATAAAACAGGGGCGACTGGGTGACTCAGTTGGTTGAGTGTCTGACTCTTGATTTCGACTTAGGTCATGATCTTACGTTTCGTGGGATCGAGCCCTGCATGGGGCTCTGTGCTGATGGCATGGGGCCTGCTTGGGATTCGCTCTCTGCCCCCTCCCCCACTCATGTACATACTCTCTCTCTCTCAAAATAAATAAATAATATAAAAAAAAAGTTAGAGGGCCACCTGGGTGGCTCAGTTGGTTAAACGTCTGACTTTGGCTCAGGTCACGATCTCGTGGTCCCGCGAGTTCCAGCCCCGTTTCAGGCTCTGTTGCTGACAGCCCAGAACCTGGAGCCAGCTTTGGATTCTGTGTCTCCCTCTCTCTCTGCCCGTGTCCCACTTGTGCTCTCTCTCTGTGTCTCAAAAATAAATACATGTTAAAAAAATAAAAAAATAAAAAACCAGAATATAAGTTGTGGGCAGGTGCTCTGGGAACAAACAGAGCTTGGCAAGGGGGTTGGGAGTGGTGACTTTAAGTATGTGGCCTTTGAGGACTTCTGTCTCCAGTGATGCCTAAGATGACCCACGTATTCTGCTGGATATTTTATATCAGGATGTTGTTTATTGTTATGATGATGATGACTAACTTAAAAATTTTTTTAAAGTAGGCTGCATGCCCAGTGTGGAGCCCAAAGCAGGGCTCAAACTCACAGCCCTGACATCAAGACCTGAGCTGAGGTCAAGAGTTGTAGGCTTAACCTACCCAGCCACCCGTGAAGATGACGTTCCTTATATTACATGGCGTCTTCTTTGCGAGGGCCCACGGGGGGACTTTGTCTTTGGTGGTAGAACTAGCAATAGTTGGGCTTCTCCTGAGTAACCAGTTCCTTTTTATCTTCTAGGCAGTAAGACTCATGTAACAGATCATGTTTACGTCTTTATTTAGGCTATCAGGAAACTCAAAACTTCGGCGTGAGCCAAGAGTACTGACCTTGCTCTTGGCTTTGCCTTACCTTTTCTACCTCATTTTAGCCTTTGCTCCGATGGACTCACTTACTTATTTTAAATTTTATTTTATGTTGTTATATTTATTTTGCTAAGCTTCCTCAATTTCTTTTTTTTTTTTTTTTGAGCAAGGGAAAGCACTAATAAAGATACTCAAAACGCTTTGATGCGCACACGCATACTTGTATACCTACATAAATAAACACATCATCCTGGGAAAATGTAGTACCTCTTGCTCATTTCTCTGTACCTTGGACCTGGAGTTCTTATCTGAAAATGTTTTCATGCTTCCTGGCACCTTGTTTCTACAGTTGCTCTATAAATATTTATACAATAACAATTTTAGTGGCGGTTATAATTTAAATGAGAAAGATATTCATGAGTATCTTAGGAGTTTCTCCATGTGAACGCCAAACAAGGAAAATTTTGCTGGCTAGTTTTTAAAATAATGATATTAAAACTATTAAAGTTTTAAATACAAACGTGGAGGGGGGCAGATCTGGGATGTGATTGATATGTTGTTATGACTCTTTTAAGCCACTTTCTAAAAATTTTTAATCCACGGGTTTTAGCAATTCTGGGATGATGAAACCCTTTGAAAACTTATTCTCTCTGCAGACAACCTCAGTGACACAAAAAATAATGTGTAACCTTAGAGGAGTCATGGACAAGCTGAATCCCATCCATCAACCAACCCCAGATTATGAATGCTTGTTGAGTATTTTTTCTTTTTAAGTAATACTACAGGTTCTTAAATTTTTAATTGACAAAAGTAGAAAGAGGTAGAAAAATTACCTTCAACTCCAGCACCAAGGGACAGCTATTTTCATAACATTTGGACATATTTATTTTTGATTTTTATATTTTCATTTTAAAAAATATGTTGAGTTTACATTATCGATATGATTTTATATCATGATTTTTTTTTTTTGCTCAACAGTGTATAGTAAGTAGTTGCAAATGAAATTTAAAACTCTTTATACACATCGTTTTTCTTAAGTTTATTTATTTTGAGAGAGAGAGGGCACAAGCAGGTGAAGGGCAGAGAGGAGAGAGAGAATCCCAAGCAAGCTCTGCACCATCAACACAGAACCCAATGCAGGGCTTGACCTCACCGAACTGTGAGATCATGACCTGAGCCAAGATCAAGAATCAGACGCTTAACCGACTGAGCCACCCAGGCACCTCCATATACATCATTTTTAATGGTAAATAAGTACATACATGTGTAAAAATATATGCACTGAAATAATATTACACAACCACTAAGAATGAGGTCCCCAAATACAATGTACTTAAGCATTTTTCTAATGTTGGGGACTTAGCTACTCTCCCTCTCCCCTTTTATTTGGTATAAAGTTGCTATGAACCTCTTGGAACAAAACCTTCGTTGATAGATGCAAAAATTTACGAGGGGATTCTAAGAGAGAAATTACTAGAGGCAGGGGCATCTGGGTGGCTCAGTCGGTTAAGCAGCCTAAACTCCTGACTCTTGATGTTCGCTCAGGTCTTGATCTCAGGGTCGTGAGTTTGAGCCCTGCTTTGGGGCTCCATGCTGGGCATGAAACCCACTTTAAAAAAAAGGATTACCAGGGTGCCTGGGTGGCTCAGTCGGTTAGGCGTCCGACTTCAGCTCAGGTCACGATCTCGCGGTCCATGAGTTCGAGCCCCGCGTTGGGCTCTGGGCTGATGGCTCAGAGCCTGGAGCCTGTTTCAGATTCTGTCTCCCTCTCTCTCTGTCCCTCCCCCATTCATGCTCTGTCTCTCTCTGTCTCAAAAATAAATAAACATTAAAAAAAATTAAAAAAATTAAAAAAAGGATTACCAGGTGCAAATGAGTATCATAACTAAAACTAATGTTATACTCATCCACATGGTTTTTCAGAAAGAGGGTTTTGGTTACCCCAGTCCCAGCAGGGTATAAATGCTGTTTGAACAAAGTATCTATTATTATCTCGCTTTTGCGAGTACCAAGTAGCTGTGCCATTTAAAACAGAAAATTAATCAAACGGAAAATCTCCTTTAATTTACTAAGGGAAAAGTGGTATCACTTTGACTCCAATCTGCATTTCATTGCTAATAAAGTTTACTTTAAAAAATTCGGTTTTAGGAGTTTGCCTCCTTTCTTTAAGGAGTGATCATGTGTTTGGTTCGCTAATATGTCGCGGGGGCTCTTTAGTTCTGATTTTTTACGTGCTTTGGATACAACCAAGTCTTTTCACGGAAGCCCACATTTCTAAAGTTTATCCTGGTATTACTTTGTTTTTGTTTTTGTTGCTGCAACGCAAAGGGAACTGTTCTATTACTGTATTTCTCACTGGTTGTTACTGCCGTACATAAAGGTGATAGATTTTTATGTGTTTATGTTCCTCTTGGAATTTTTAGGCATATTACCATTTCCTGTTTACAGAGAGAGGCTCCTCTTTTCTAAGATTTATGCCTCCTATTCTGTTCTATGGGTTATACTGGTTAAAGCCTCCAGAATGTCAACTAATAGTGATGATACTGAATATGATGTACTTTGCTTCTTATTTTAATGGGGATAGTTCTGATATTTCATTGTTAAGTGTACTAGCTCCAGGCCAAGGGTAGATCATTAGGGACGAACTTGGAATTTTATTAAATGCCTATTCTGCATATATTATCATGATCTCATGTTTTATTTCCTACTGGCTTATTGGTTTGATACTTTCTATTGTTCTAATATTGAACTATGTTTGCATTTGCATTATTTGATCATGACAGATTATTCTTTTAAAGTTTGATTGAATTAAATTGGCTAGCGTTTATTTAGAGTTAGTATCCTAAAAATGAGACTCGTATGTAATCTTCTTGTTTAAAATTATTTTTGTCAGTTGTGAGGTGAGAGCTGGTTATGCTAGATTCACAAAATGAATTGGGTCACTTTTAATCTTTTTCTATGCCCGGAAAAGAATGTAGCTTGGGAGTTATCTGTTCCTTCAAGGATGTGGATATGTAGCCATAAAATATTTTAACTTAGATCTGTTATGGAAAACGATTATTTGATCACTTTTTCCACTTTTTTTTTTTTTTCCTGTGGTTAGTGACCTCTTCAGGCTAATATTTTTAGAATCAGTTTTGGAAGATTATATTTCCTCCACCTCCATTTTTTCCTCATATCTGTGATACTCTCTTTAATCGATTAGGTTCATGTCTGTTAAGGGTTAGTGTGAGTTACAGTCTCATTGATGTAAAATGATTCCTAGTCCAATTTAATGACCTTTCGCCTTGATTTCTTTCTAGTTTGGTGATTGCATCACCTCCCCTGCTTGCTTGTGTCTTTTCTCCTTCCCTCTCTCTCTCTCTCCCTTTTTTCTTTGTTTTCTTCCTTATTCTGTCTCTCACCTTTTGGGATTTTTCTGATATAGCAGTAACTGGCTTATTTAAATTGGCGAAATGCTTGGGACACAGTTAAGAACAGCTGTAGTTCTCCTAGGTTTCTGTCTTCAAATGTGCCCTACTTCTTCCTCCTCACTCCTCGGAATCTTGGACCACAATGTCTGTTCCAGTCTAAGGCAAAACTCTAATTTCTCATCCGTTTGCAGCTTCCCCGGGCCCTCACTCCCTGAGGCTCGGGACAGATGGATAGGCAGGGGCTAATTTTTCCCCCTACTGTTCCTCCCTCTTCCCTCTTCCTTTAGTGGCTTTTCTGGAGCGTATCAGAGATACATAGAGGAGAAGGAATAAGAGAACATGAAGAAAAATCTTCATTTTTTTGTTGTTTCAAATATAACTTACCTTGTGTTGTACTCATCTCTTGGTGAATACCATCTGGCCTTAGATACTTTCTGTGTGGTAGGACACTGTGTCGGTCAGGATTTTCCAGAAACAGAGCCGGTAGGATGTTTCTGTGTGTGTATGTATATATGGAGAGCGAACGAGAGATTGATTTTAAAGAATCGGCTTGCATGACTTGTGCAGGCTGGCAGCCCCAAGTCTGCAGGGTAGACCAACGGGCTGGAGACCCAGGAAAGAGCTGATGTTCCAGCTTGAGTCCCTGGACAGTCTGCTGGTAGAATTCCTTCTTCCTTTTTCCTCTTAAGGCCTTCAACTCATCGGACAAGGTCACCCACATTCTGGAGGATGATCTGCTTCACTAAAGTCTGCTGATGTAAATGTTAATCACGTCTAAAAATATCTTTACAGAAACGTGTAGAATCGTGTCTGACCCAGTATCTGGGTACCGTGCCCCATCCGGGTATCCAACCTGACACATAAGATTAACCATCACGGACCTTCTGCACGGTTCTACTGTCATCTTGTGACCCCTGCCCCCAACTCTTACCCCAGGAGTACTCTTCTCTCTGCTGAGTTTCCTCACCCCAACAAGCCTGAAGATGTGGAGGGGCATCTTCAAGAATGCTCAAGCCTGCCCGCCTTCCCTGCACCCTGTTCAGCCACACGAAACTCTCCCACCGCATCCCACCACACTGTTGCCTCACTTTCTCTTTCATATTCCACGCTATTCTGGCCAGACTCCAGCTTCCAGACTTCTCCAGGGAAGCCCTGGACACTTGGGTCTGTGTTCATAGAAGACCCCAAACTCCCAGGGATACATAGTAAGCTTCAGCGAACTTTCCTAGCACATGCCCCTCTGCTCTGAGGGCAACACCAGGATTAGTTTGCCAGTTTCTGGAGGTCAGTGCAGTAGCCTGGGATGCAGACGTCCTTTCCTTAAAGGCACCCTGAGCTCTCTAAATTGCTTTCATGGAGTTGGGGGGGGGGTCATGCTCTGTCTCCTCCTGTGCAGGAGGAGAGACTATCTCAGCACACTTGCTTAGTGAGACCTATTCTAACATCCCTCCCAATTCAATCAAACTTCCTTTCAATTGTCCATTTTCCTTCATGTAAGCATGGTGTTGGGGGCCTCTTAGAAGCCCTGGAGGGTGCACGAGAACTACTTAGTTTAGAATTTGGCAATACGTGGCCTCCAACATACTCAGCTCAGGGGCTCTAAAAATCCTGAGATGATAGGAAAAGTCTGATTCAACATCAAGCATTTATCACTGTTGCTTCTTTCATTTTTAATTTTTCTTTGTTGTGTGTGGCTTACTCTAGCTTGTAAACATAGATTTGTATTTTAAAATATTCTAATTTGGGGGTGCCTGGATGGCTCAGTCAGTTGAGCCTCCCACTCTTGATTCTGGCTTAGGTTATGATCTTCAGGTAGGGGGATCAGTTCCCATGTGGGGCTGTGCATTGAACATGGAGCCTGGTTGAGATGCTCTCTCCCTCTCCTTCTGCCCCTCCCTTGCTCACGTGCACGCAGGCGCATTCTCTGTCTCTTTCTCTGTCAAAAAATTCTCACTTGAGGGGTGCGTGGGTGGCTCAGTGGGTTAAGTGTCTGACTTCGGCTCAGGTCATGATCTCACGGCTTGTGAGTTCGAGCCCCACATCGGGCTCTGTGGTGACAGCTCAGAGCCTGGAGCCCGCTTCGGATTCTGTGTCTCCCTCTCTCTCCGCCCCTCCCCTGCTTGCTCTCTCTCTCTCTCTCTCTCTCAAAAATAAACAAACATTAAAAAAATTCTAACTTGAAAAAATAATCCCTTTTACTAAAAGAGCAGATACTTCTCACACTTTCAGCATCCGCCTGCATTTGGCTTCCTTGCTGCGTCTCTTACGCTATTTTCCTGTCTTTCTTACTGTGTGCTTTCCATTGTCTTTTGTCTTTGACTACACATGTTGAGTCTTTGTTTTGTCTTCCGCAGTGCTTTTGAAAGTAAATATCTTGCCTTTATTCATACTAGTGATTGCCTTTCAGATGGCCGAATACCTAATTAATTCATATTTCTCCCTTCACTGAAATCAAGAACACAATGAGAACTTTGGACTCCTTTCTATGGAATTCCTAAGGAATACCAGTCGAACCAGGATGACTATACCTTTAAGTCCCCACCCTTTTCCTTTCTCCACTTCGAAGGTTTGTTAATTTCAATTGATATAAAGGAGCCATATTTTTACTTACTCAGTTTTACTTACTCAGTTATTGTTTTAATCGTGGAAATTATCTTTTAAAACTTATGGGCATCTTGGACTTTGAATTGAAGTTTTCAACGTTTTAAGTACAGCTTATCAATGCTTGTGCTTATACTAGTATATTTATGTTATAGCTTTCTTGCATTCATGTTTTGATCACTTGTTCACATATGTGAATTTTTTGGAAGGCTACTTCTATTTCCACAATCTTTGTATAGCTAAGGAGGTCTTTTTGTTGTTTTCACACCTCAGTTAGGTTTTTATATATTTTGCATTCTTTTTTTTTTAAGTTTTTTTTTTTTTTTTAACGTTTATTTATTTTTGAGACAGAGAGAGACAGAGCATGAACGGGGGAGGGTCAGAGAGAGAGGGAGACACAGAATCTGAAACAGGCTCCAGGCTCTGAGCCATCAGCACAGAGCCTGACGCGGGGCTTGAACTCACGAACCGCGAGATCATGACCTGAGACGAAGTTGGACGCTTAACCGACTCAGCCATCCAGGCGCCCCTATATATTTTGTATTCTTGAGTCGAAACAAGAATTCCCTCAGAATTCTATTAAGGATTATTTAACTATTTACTAGTATTTAGTTTTTCCCAAGTACTCTAAGGTCAGCTTGGTATTTAATTGTATCTTTCTGTCTAAAAGCTTCTAGTATTTTTTTGTTCCGTTGACACTTAAAACTTTCACTAGGTTAGGCCTAAGTGTAAGTCTTTTGAAATTAATCTTCTTAAGGGGCGTCTGACTTTGGCTCAGGCCATGATCTTGCAGTTCATGAATTTGAGCCCCGCATCAGGCTCTGTGCTGACAGCTCAGAGCCTGGAGCCTGCTTTGGATTCCCTCTCTCTGCCCCTCCCTCTCTCATACTCCGTACTCTGTCTCTCTCTCTCTAAAATAAACAAACATTAAAATTTTTTTAAAAAATTAATCTCCTTAGAAATACTCTTAGTTTTATAATGTTCATTTTGGGCATTCTGATTTCAGGAAATTTTAAATAGTATTTCCATGCAGTGTTCCCAGCATCTTTTTGAATAAAAATGACTCTTTCTCTCTGATTTAGACCTGGAGTGGTTTGCATGGTCAGAATCTACAGTGCCAATTCTTTTTTTTTTTTTTTTCCAACGTTTATTTATTTTTGGGACAGAGAGAGACAGAGCATGAACGGGGGAAGGGCAGAGAGAGAGGGAGACACAGAATCGGAAACAGGCTCCAGGCTCTGAGCCATCAGCCCAGAGCCTGACGCGGGGCTCGAACTCACGGACCGCGAGATTGTGACCTGGCTGAAGTCGGACGCTTAACCGACTGCGCCACCCAGGCGCCCCTCTACAGTGCCAATTCTAATTGTCTGGTAGGAATTGACTGGAATCTTCCCGTTCTTCCAGCTTTTTTTTTTTTTTTTTTTTTTTTTACATAAGAGACAGTATTTAATTCTTTTGCATGCATGCAACTGTTTATACATGAGAGCTTACACCCTTTGTATGCACTGCTCCCAGAAATCCTAACTCTGCTTTCTTCTACGGAGCATTTCTGAAGATGTCCACATATCCAGGACAAAATATGCTACAGCCAGACCCTCTCCCTGCTGCTGTGCTGGGAACCATGATTTGCGGTCTCTCAATACAAGTGAAAGAAAGGTGGATGGTGGAGGTGACTAGAGGTGGAGGAAGCATGGAGGTCATGGGACCTGTTCAGATAATAGTTCTTGGACCTTGTGTGTGTGTGTGCAGGGCGGGGGGTGGGGGGGGGTGCACATGTATGAGTAGTCAGCTACTGCTAGAGTTTCTGGTCACTGTAGCTGCTGCTGCATGCTGACATTGGGACACACTGTAAGGTCGAATAAAATTTCCCCCTCCTTTATTTGATGTTGTTTTGGGGGTTCCGATTTAAAATTCTAAATTTGTTTTGGGGAGCCTGGGTGGCTCATTTGGTTAAGCGTCTGACTTCGGCTCAGGTCGTGATCTCATAGCTCATGCGTCTGAGTCCCGCGTCGGGCTCCGTGCCGACAGCTCAGAGCCTGGAGTCTGCTTCGGATTCTGTGTCTCCCTCTCTCTCTGCCCCTCCCCTGCTCACACTCTGTCTCTCCCTCCTTCAGAAATAAACAAACCTTAAAAAAATGCTAAATTTGCTTTGATCAAGAATACATTTCTAAAAAATTCCCATTGATTCTGCAACTAGTGCAAATGGCCCTGGCTTTTGCCTGGTTTTCTTGAAAGATAGGAAACACCTTTCTTTGCAAGATCTGCAGGTGGAAGGGAGTATAGTATAGTTACTTAGCAGAAAGTCAGGTTAGAATCTGGGGTACAAACTAACACTGGAAGCGATGAGAAAGCCAAACGTCCCAACAGGAGAGTGGGGTGGTATCAGGCTGCGTGCAAAGGACGCGTGAACGACCGTTGGTGTCGCGAGCTCCGATCTGGGCTGGAGGGCATCGTCAAGAGCCAGAGAACAGAGCCCGTGTTGTGAGGGACACTGAATAAGATGTGCATGTGAAAGAATGTGGAAATGTACAAAAAAAACTCTAGAGATTGTTATTAATGCTATTGTCATTATTGGAGAGCCACTGCCTGATCTGTTTTCCTTGTTGAGGAAAATGGGAGGAATGTTAGAAAATCTGCCAAGTCGTGTGTGACGAAGTTGGTCAGAATCCATGCAGAGCTTGTAAATACTGCAGAGACCGGAAGAGGCAGGTGCAGTTGAGATGATGTTAAGTGGTGCATAAGAGGTGCCCGCTACAGTGAGAAATTACACCCTTGGCAAGAGGTGGACCAAGGCGGATGTCTAAACCTCCCACTACAGATATGCAGAAATACTAGATGAAATCATCTTAATACAAAGTTCCGGTTACAAGGAAGAAATATGAGGTACCAGAAATGAAGAAAGAACTAAAATCAGAATGTTAGGAACACTGATGTATCCTTGATATGGGTGTAGATTGGGGTGAGAATTTCTGTCTTGGTGACCTTAAGCCTGAGTGATGTGTTGTCAATGAGACCCTTGAATAAAGCAAAAGCCCCCAAAGAACTATCCTCCAATGGTGGGAAACAGTCCGCCATCGTAGGGAGATGAAGAGGAAATTATCTTGGCTTGAGCTCTAGATTAAAAGAAGAAACAAATTCTCCTCAGAAGAACCTCTGATTCGGGCTTGTATCTCACAAGTTTGGATTCCTTAAAATGATGTAGGTATTCCCCATATCCCTAAATTGAAAAAAATAAAGTTCATCACTGTGTATTGATAGCCCCCATGGCAACTGGAAGCAGCAAAGGCAAAACAACTTTGAAAATACACCTCCATAAATAGGCCCACATGTTTCTCAGTGAAAGACCAAAGCACCCTTTTATCTCACGTTCAAAGTCATAAATTATGAGAGAAAATAGTCAAGAGAGGGAGAAGGCAAACACATATACAGAGAAGGCAGAGTCCCTGAACTCCATGAAATAATGTAAATGAGAATATACAGCAAGTACTTGTAAGGATTAAAGAGATTTTTGTAATGTTTTTTAAAAAACTTATTTATTTTGAGAGAGAGAGAGAGCAAGCACACATGAGCATGTGCCAGCGGGGGAGGGGCAGAGAGAGACGGAGAGAGAGAGAATCCCAAGCAGGCTCTGCACTCTGTCAGTGCAGCACTAGACTTGGGGCTTGAACCCACAACCTGTGATATCAGGACCTGAACCCAAATCAAACGTTGGATGTTTAACCGACTGAGCCGGGCACCCCAGGATTAAAGAGACTTTAAAAACTATTTAAAGAAATCACATTACACTGAACAAATAAGAACAATGTTTGAAAAGGAACCGAACAGAACTCCCGAAAATGAAATTCTATCCAAGGAAGATAAACTCAGCGAATGGATAAAACACCTGATTTAAATACTGCTGGAGTGGTGACTACTTACCTGGAAGGCAGAGCTGGAGAAATTATCCAGATGCAACACTGAAAATGCAGAGATGGAAATGTCTGAAAGAATGGTTAAGAAGCACATGGGATATAATGAGAAGATACAGGATATACCTAGCAGGGTTTCCAAAAGAATAGAAGAAATAGAGAGGAAATGTTTGAAGAGATAATGGCTGAATACGTTTTAGAATTGATGAAGGATACTAAGATTCATATTTTATAATAAGATACTAACATTCATATTTAATGATCCTGGACAAGATGAGTAAGAAACAAATACTCTGATAGAATATCAAGGGAATGAGAAAAATCATAGAAGCCAGAGAGAAGTAAGAGGGAGACACAGAATCTGAGGCGGGCTCCAGGCTCCGAGCTGTCAGCACAGAGCCCGACGTGGGGCTCGAACTCATGGACTGTGAGATCACGACCCGAGCCGAAGTCGGACGCTCAACCGACTGAGCCACCCAGGCGCCCCATCAGAATAATATTTTTAATACTGGCATGGGAAAATAATAAAATATGGAAGTAGAGAAGCAACCATCCCAGTTTGTCCAGGACTGTCCAGGTTTTAGTGCTAAAAGCCCCCTGTGGTGGGAGTCCCCCAGGCTAGAGCAAGCTGGGACAGCTGGTTGTCCTACACCACTCTATGCAATTAAACTGTCATCATCGAGTGAGGGTAAAAAAATGACATATGACAGAGACTGAAAAAGCTCACGTCTTGCAGACCACTGTTGACACAATGTGTTAGAGTCACTGAAGGACAGACCGTGAGGGACAGAGCAGAGCAAAAGAGAGGACTGGATCCGGGTAGAGAGAGTGGGATATCAGAAACAATGGGGGACAAATAAGTGAGGGAAAGTATTGATTGATATAAATAAGCGTTGACTCTACAAAGTCATAATTAGGACAGCTATGAATTTTGGAGACACCAAAAAGGAGGCAAAAAAGCCATGGCAATAACAACATGGAGGATGGAGGGGTGGGAGGCATAGAGGTGACAAGAGAGCAACTCTCTAAAGTCCTTGAATTGATTAGGGTGAAGGTAGGAACTTGGGCTAACTTTACACACATTAAGGGTGCACGTTGAAAATCCCTGGTGCCCCCTTTCCTTCCCCGTTTCTTCCTGAATAATTCAGCTTAAAGCTATCAGGGAAAGATAGACATCATGCTTGGGTGGACAGGTGCTGGTCACGGTGACCCAGAGTGGAGTGACAGCTCCCAAGCAGGAGAAGGCAAGCATCCTCACCATGGGTGGCTTGGTGCTGGGCGCGGAAGCGCGAGGTGGGTGAGGCGGGTGTCCAGGCGGCAGGAGGAGGGTGTGAGGAGGGCATTTATAAGGGGCTGCCTGACAAGGAGTGCCAGGGCCGGGTCAGGGGAGGAGGGAGTCTACGTGGGGTGGGGGATGGCAGCCTGGCATGGTGCCGGTGCGAGGAGGGTATCCATATGGGAGTAGAGGTTGGAAATAAGTTACACAAAGGGGTGTCGTTTAAATAAATCTATTAAGGAAATCTGAGACCAGACACCCCCATTTCAGAAAGAGGGGGAGAATGACAAAGTAGAAAGGGACAAAACTCTGAAGAATGCTGTGGTGGTTGGATTGGAATTGGAGTTATGTGTGTGAAGTGAAGTTCTCACTAGAGGCGCGCCTGGGTGGCTTAGTCGGTTGCGCATCCAACTTTAGCTCAGGTCACCATCTCACAGTTCGTGAGTTCGAGCCCCATGTCAGGCTTGCCGCTGTCAGCACAGAGCCCGCTTCGGATCCTCTGTCCCCCTTTCTCTGCCCCTTCCCTGCTTGCATTTTCCTAAAAATAAATAAATATCTGAGGTTGTCAGCATAGGTAAGCAGAATAAGTGTAGGTTTAAATAGATGTGTGTGTTTCATGCATGCATATATTTCTTAGCCCACTACACTCAGCCGACCCGGGAGCCAAATAGGGGACAATCTGAGCATCCCATTGAGTGTGACTGTCACCTCAGATAATGACAGTAATAGTCTACTATGCAATGCATGTATGTGAACAGATGCTACCAAATGAATACGTTGAAATTTTGATGGGCAATGGGAAATTTACATAATTTTAAAATTCCCGCAAAATACTTATTAATTATAAAACAAAAAAAGAGGTACTTCACAGTGGAGTGGCCTGGAAGACACAGTCTTGTCAAGTGAACAAAAATGGACATCATCAGTACTGAGACGCTAAAATTGTACGTCATCTGGAAAAATGCAATAATAATAACACGGCCCTGCTTCTAGGATATTCCTGCCAAGGATGCATAATCGTCGGACAAACCCAAACTGAGGAGAAATTTGCAAAATAACGAGTCTTTAATCATCCAAGTTGTCAAGGCGAGAAAGAGGAACTGTTCCAGATTTAATAAAAGAGCATAAGAAGCAAATGACCCTGAAGTGGATCCTTTTACCAGGAAGGACATTATCAGGACAAATGGAAAAAAATTGAGCAGAGTCTGGGGATTAGGGTATCATCGTTAATTTCTTGGTTTTGATGGTTCTATGAGGTTTTCTACGAGAATCATCCCCTTTTCTCCACCGAGGAAACACAGACTAAAACATTTGGGGAGATGCATCATCCTGGCAACTTTTTTTTTTAACGTTTCAAGTTTTTATTTAAATTTTAGTTAGTTAACATATAGTGTGATATTGGTTTCAGGAGTAGAATTTAGGGATTTATCACTTACGTATAACACCCAGTGCTTATTGCAAAAAGCGCCCTCCTTAATGCCCATCACCCATTTAGCCCATCCCCACCTACCTCCCCTCCAGCAACCCTCCGTCAGTTTTCTAGAGTTAAAAGTCTCTTTTGTGGTTTGCTTCCCTCTCCCTTTTTTTTCTTTTCCCTATATTCATCTGTTTTATTTCTTCAATTCTGCATGAGAGTGAAATCATATGTTATTTGTGTTTCTCTGACTGACTTATTTCATTTAGTTCCATCCACGTTGTTGCAAATGGCAATATTTTGTTCTTTTTGCTGGCTGAGTAATATTCCAGTGTGTGTGTGTGTGTGTGTGTGTGTGTGTGCGCGCGCGCGCGCGCGTGTGTGCCTGTCTGTCTTTATGCATTCATCAGTCGATAGACATTTGGGCTCTTTCCATAATTTGGCTATTGCTGATAGCGTTGCTATAAACATCAGGGTGTATGTGCCCTTTCGAATCAGTATTTTGGTATCCTTTCAGTAAGTACCTAGTAGCGTAATTGCTGGGGTTTAGGGTAGTTCTATTTTTAACTTTCTGAGGAACCACCTTACTATTCTCCAGAGCAGCTGCACCAGTTTGCATTCCCACCAACGGTGTAAGAGGGGTCCCCTTCCTCCACATCCTGAGTATCTGTGGCTTCCCGAGTTGTTCATATTAGCTGTTCTCTCAAGTGTGAGATGATATCTCATGCGGGTAACTTATCTTAAATAATTCTGGAAAAATCATACAGCACTCAACTTTTTTTAAGGAGTATGCTTGTTTAAAAATTTCTAAACATTTCCTCCAAAACTTTTTTTCAGGCCACACTGTGGACTATCGTCCCAAGAAAACCTTCCAGGTTCACGTACTTTAAAATGTTGAGTATCAAACAAAAGGAAACCGCTTCTCGAAAACATGCAGTAAAAAAGGAGAAACATTTAGAGACCAGAGATGTCAGGAAGGCATGATTCCCCGGGAGTGAGGCGAGTTGTGGCGCTCTGGTTTTCCCAGAGCTCACCTTGCGCCTTAGAGCCCCAGCTTTTTTAGGTCACTTCCAGGAAAGGAAACAGAGATCGCCCAGCACCGGAAAGGAGAGAGGTCCACTGAGCAACTCAAACCTGCTCAGTGTAAAAGAGAACTTCCCCACTGAATGAGACTTACCCATCTTTCAGTCTTGGAGAAGTCTTGAATGGAGCAGTAATTTTAAAAATCTGAGAATTCTTGGAGCACCTGGGTGGCTCAGTCAGTTAAGTATCTGACTTCAGCTCAGGTCCCAATCTCGTGGTTTGTGGGTTGGAACCCCGTCTCGGGCTCTGTGCTGACACCTCAGAGCCTGGAATCTGCTTTGGATTCTGTATCGCCTTCTCTCTCTGCCCCTCGCACGCTCATGCTCTCTCTCTCTCAAAACAAAAACCTTAAAAAATTTTTGAGAGTTCTTGGGGCGCCTGGGTGGCTCAGTAGGTTAAGCGTCCGACTTCGGCTCAGGTCATGATCTCACTGCTCGTGAGTTCAAGTCCTGCATTGGGCCCTGTGCTGACATCTCAGAGCCGGGAGCCTGATTCAGATTCTGTCTCCATCTCTCTGCCCCTCCCCTGCTTGTACTCTGTCTCTCTCTCTCTTTCAAATATAAAATAAAAATAAATGAATAAATAATGTGCCCAAGAAAGGTGGTCATTGAGTCCCTCAATTAAGCCATCATTGTAATACACAGGGTGGCTTATTTTTATCTTCAGTTTTAATAGTAAAACAAAATTTATTTATTGAATTTATTTATTTATTATTAAATTTATTTATTTATTTATGTTTATTAAAAAACAAAATTCGGGGTGCCTGGGTGGCTCAGTCGGTTGAGAGTCCGACTGCATAGGATAAGTCACTTATAAGATGAACAAAATCCAGAACTTGGCCCTTGAAGTTGGTTGGAATAGAATTTGATTCCTGGATCTTTTCTTACTAGCTGTTTGACCTTTTGTGTGTTTCTTTTCTTTTTTTTTTTTTTAATTAATTAATTTATTTTTTTTTTATTTTATTATTTTTGAGACAGAGAGAGACAAAGCATGAACGGGGGAGGGGCAGAGAGAGAGGGAGACACAGAATCGGAAGCAGGCTCCAGGCTCTGAGCCATCAGCCCAGAGCCCGACGCGGGGCTGGAACTCACGGACCGCGAGATTGTGACCTGAGCCGAAGTCGGACGCTTAACCGACTGAGCCACCCAGGCGCCCCCTTTTGTGTGTTTCTTAGTGTCTCTGCGCCTCAGTTTCTTCGTTGGTGGGTTATTATTTGCCTGGTAGGATTGTTACGAGAATGAAATGAAGTGGTGAGTGAGTAGCACCCAGCCTAGTGAGAGACACACATTAGGTGATAATCAACATTTGCTGGTTTGATGACCAAGCATCTGTTCCTTTGGCGACAGTGTCTCATTTCCCCCTTTGAGAACCATCTCCCTCCTACCATCAGAGCAAATGCTGCCGGTGGAGCTGATCCCACCACCAGCTTGAGGAGTATAACGTGTAGCTCGGAACTAGCCCAGTAGCATAAATCTGCCCCCAGCTGTAGAGACTCCTTCAGGGATCGCTGTAATAGCCCAAAGTACAATCCTACATGGGAGCTCCCAGGAAGAGATACTCTTTTCCCCTCTGAACTGGAGGGACTGAAAGGAAGGGACTGAAGCTATCGGCAGCCAGTTGTGCCCATGGAGCCTTGGAATTAAGCCAATATATGGTAAAGAGCAAAGCCATAAAATTTAACACATAATTCAAGTCACTAATCCCCAAATGTGTCAGCTAAATCTATCAATACACACTCACTTTTACTTGTTATTTACCTGCAGTCAAATGAGTCCTGACTGATACAAAGTACATGATAAATTTTAGTCATTCTCCACCCTGGCAAGCCCTCCCATTCCAGGAAGCAGAAGCTGGCAAAGGAGACATGAACGCAACTAAGGATGCTCCCAGAATTCTTACAGGTGGCAGAGAATGCAAGAAAGTGCTGTCCGGGCTCTGCAATTTCATATACATAAACGGCTTCCAGAGTATAGTTTTATTAAAAAACAAAATTCGGGGCGCCTGGGTGGCTCAGTCGGTTGAGCGTCCGACTGGCTCAGGTCACGATCTCGCGGTCTATGAGTTCGAGCCCCACGTCGGGCTCGGTGCTGGCAGCTCAGAGCCTGGAGCCTGCTTCGGATTCTGTGTCTCCCTCTCTCTCTGCCCCCCCCCCATGCTCTGTTTCTCTCTGTCAAAAATAAATAAACGTTAAGAAAAAAACAAAAACAAAGTTCCTACAACACCAACAACTGCCATATACTCTATTTTCTCCTAAAAGAAAGAAAACATTTAATATTTAAAATAAATAGAGTATAACAAAGGTTGGTGTTTTAAATGGAATAAATCTAGCTTTTAAGAAAAATGCACAGCCCTGTCCTTATTTCTTTCATTTTACCGCAGAGCGGTGAACATGTCAGTGGTTTTATAAGTTCTAGGTCTGAAATAACACTTCCTGGAATCCAGTCCTGGCTTTACCACTCACTAGCTCTTAAGTACTCTGAGTTTCGGTCTCCTCATCTATAAAATAGAAATAATAATGATCTCTGTCTCGGAAGGTTTTGGTAAGGATTAAAGGAACGAACTCGTGGAGAGTTTTTAGAATAGTGCTGGGCACACACGTAGTGAGCACTCAAGAAACATTATTATTACTGTTCTTGTTGTCATCGTAATTATCATTACTAATCCGCACTCGGTGTGTCTGGGACAGAGGACAGATTCTAATTTCAGCTTTGACACGAATGAATTCTGTGACCTTGGGCGGGCCAGTTCAGCTCTTTTGGGCTTTGGGAGCATTTATCAGGAGGATGGAGGGATTTGGATAATCTCCAGAGTTCCTTTAAGTGTTGCCCTCTGTCAATGCGGGAAACCACATGCTTGGACCCTGCTCTTCCATGGGGGGGTGGGGGTGGGGTGGGGTGAGGCACCATCGGTGGCCGTCCAGTGCTCTGCGGGAGAGGGGGCTAGCAATCCGTCCTGGCCCACAGGGTTCCCAGCAGATGGCTGCTTTTCTTTCTGGATGATCAGCAGACATAGGAGGGAAAAAAGCCTGTTGGAGGAGTGAATGCAGGGATTTGGGGTAGGAAGTTTCTAAACACGACGTTGGGAAGATTCCAGTGATGCCAGACACAATGGACCTCGGTCTGGGGGGCTCAGGAGATGTTACCAGTCGCAAACATTCCACTGCCCTCTGCTGGCAACGCCTGGTGACCGGTGAGAAACATCTCCACGTTGGGTGTCCTGCCCGTCTGCAAGGGCAATCCCACCCTTGAGGGAAAGCCGAGGGTCCTTCTGGGTGGAAGGAAAGATGATGTGGTGACATGGGGATGCTCGGATGTTAACTTTATAAGCAAAGAATTTTCGGACAACTCAGAGGGTGAAGGCCGTTATTTAGCTGATGTGCATTGGAGAGCACCTCACAGAACAACTCCCTGAGCAGAAACCGCATTGGAGTTTTCATAGAATGGGGGTAGGGGAGAGTCGGGTATGTGACTGTGGTCTTATCTCAGGTTGCAGCTTTTGCTGAACTGCTTTAAGATGGTTGGAACCATTCACGTCTTTGCAGCTCCTTCTGGAAACTTAGTCCAGTCTTACATTAGCAGCTGTCGGAACAGTTCTTTAGCGAGCCATCTGCCTGGTGCGTTGTCTGCCTGTTGTCACATAAGCTTTGGGGCAAGGGGAGCTATAAGAGGGAAAAAAAGGAAGGGAGGAAAAGAAGAGAGAAAATAAAAAAGCAAAGCGCGCGATGTGAAAGCAGGTAGCCGGAGACCATCATGACTTTTTTCAACGTAAAAAGGAAACTTTCCCCAGCCTTAAAATATATGTATTTCTCCCCCACCCTTTGGACTTAATGCTTTCATTCTTATTTCCCAAATAATCCAATAAATGTTTTTTTAAGTTCCATTAAGAGAGGAAGAAAGCTAACTTAGGCAGATGGATGTCTTATTCTTTAAACCGTACATGTATGTGAATATTATATGTATTTCTTTATGCGTGATATATTCCACAATAAGAAAAACACCAAAATAGAGAGAAAGAAGGAGAAATATCTAAGCACAGAAACACTTTAAGAACGGACAGGAAAAGAAAATCCATATTTTACAATAACTCTACACATCTTCCTTTAGGTCCATTATATGTTTTTATGCTAAGTGTCCAATAAGGAGGAAAGGATAGGAAGTGATAGAGAACATGGAATTCTGGGAATCATTCTGTAGGAGCGTGCTCTAAGATTCTGTTTATATACAGCTGGTTTTTGCAGTTGATGAAGCTAATGAGCTTCCACCCAACACTGGTGAGGTGCGGTTCGGAGTACATCAAAGAGTAAAGTGGTTCCACTACTAAGATGTACCATTTTGCTGACGATTGGGCTTTACGCTTGTGGGTCAAATCCTCACTCACAAACAGACATGGCTCCTTGCTGCCAACTGCTTTGTCATTCTCTTAAAAGATGTGCTCTTACTGTGTTGCTTACATAAGTCATGAACAGATGCTTTCTTGAGAAACCTGCCCCGTAGGTCTTTCTTAGCGAAAATGGATTGAACTGGAGGTTTTAAGCCCCTACTTTTAAGGCCCGCTTGATAATAATCAGACCGAGATATCAAACTGGAAGCCTCGTATAGAGGAGAGGGCTGAAGTAGTGAGGAAAGAGCCGGTCAGACTGTCTTCTGCTTTTGCCCAGGCTTTAAACCCAAATGGGAATGTGTTGTAGACTAATGTCTCTGATCCCCCAAGTTCAACCTCTGAAATCCGAATCCCCCAAATGCTAGCGTTGGGCGGCGGGGACTTTGGGAGGTGATGAGGTCATGAGAGTGGAGTTCTTGTGAATGGGATTAGTGCTCTCAAAAAAGAGGCTCCGGAGAGCTCCCTCACCCATTCATATGGGAGGACATAGCGAGAAGACGGCCATCTACAAACCAGGAAGGGGGCCACATCACACTCCAAATCTGTCAGCATCTTTATGTTGGATCTCCCAGCCTCCACAGAAATAAATGTTTGTCGTTTAAGCCAGCCAGTCTATGGTATATTTGTCATAACAGCCCAAATGGACTAAGACAGAATGAAAAAGAGTCACATCTGGCACGAGCTTATTTCTGGTGTCACTTCCTCCAGTGTCCCTGAACCTCCGTATGTTCTCAGTTTCCTCTGCTCTGGTTCAGCTCTTTTTCGTGTTTATCACCTGTCAGATTCCACAACCATCCCATCCCATCCCCATCTACCCCAATTTTCTTTCTCTCTCCCTCTCTTTCTCTAGTTGTAAATATCAAGCTTCTCCAGAACTTGCCATCGTAACAGGACATATCTGGTGACTAGGTTCAAGTCTGACAGCACAGAAAACCTTATCTGTTTATGAGCTCTGGTCTTCATGTTTCAGGTCAGTTACATCCAATCAACATCTTTGAGAATTCCAGATGTGTAGATACATGGAATAACATGGCCTCCATCCCCCAAAGCATGAACAATATGCCCATTCCTGTGGCCAAGTCTTCTAAGTAGAGTGACTTCTTTGTAGACTTTGGATCGTGGGATAAATTGAGTTCACTTTTAATAATGTCATTGATGACAGTTGTTAGTACAATTTGTTTAGGAAGAGAAAAAGGCTGAATATTTCAATTGCTACTTTCTCATAGGAAAGGCAACTGTGTTATAGAGACTTGGCCATGGAAAGTAAGTCTGGAAGGATTTGAGGATGGGAAAGGTGGAAAGGAAGGAGCAGGACGGTAAGGTGCTTGTACGCATAAGCACTTGGCTGCTTAAAAACACAGACACTTCCAGGGGCGCCTGGGTGGCGCAGTCGGTTAAGCGTCTGACTTCAGCCAGGTCACGATCTCGCGGTCCGTGAGTTCGAGCCCCGCGTCAGGCTCTGGGCTGATGGCTCAGAGCCTGGAGCCTGTTTCCGATTCTGTGTCTCCCTCTCTCTCTGCCCCTCCCCCGTTCATGCTCTGTCTCTCTCTCTGTCCCCAAAATAAATAAAAAGTTGAAAAAAAAAAAACACAGACACTTCCCCCGAGGGCCCCCAAGAACTAATGGGAAACAAGAAGGAAGGGAAAAAGTAGGCCTTGTCTGACGCAGACTTAATTCTCAACAAGGAAATAAAAAATGGATTTTTGTTCCAAAGACCTGACATGTGGCTAATTCGAGCCTCTCCCTTTTTTCCCTTGTTTTGGAAAGTGGAACTGTTCACAACATAAATCTCATTCCCGTAAACACCAAGCCGTGTGATACATAACGCAGACGGCTGAATCTTCTACTCTTACATGGTTATTTAACCAAACTTCGATTATCGAGAAATGAAAAATGATCCAATTTGCAAAATCTATTTAACTTTCGTAGTTTGTCTTTGATGTAACGACTTTATTCATTTTCATTCCGTTGCTTAGCTGGAAAGCAAACAATTCAGTTCGCTGAAGCAACTTCAGAGTTGTGAAAAATCAACCATGCCAAGGTAACAGATTGAACTCACTTTTGATCTAGATGTTGGCACGTGGCTAACCTTAACATCAGATTTCTGGGTTTGAAGTCCAGCACCATCACTTACATTGCCTTGACAAGTTCCTTTAACCTCTCCACGCCTTACTGCACTTATCTGTAAGATGGAGGTAATAGTATCACTTACTTCACAGCGTCGTTAGGAAGATTGGATGAGTTCCTTAAACAAAGCATTTAGAAGAGTGCCTGACACAGAGTATCCTTTGTGAGTATGTTACCATCATCATCAACATCATCATCATCATCGTCATATCCTGGCAGGTTGACCGACTCAGCCTCAGACATTTTCTCGCCCATAAAGAGTGAATTCGCATTGTTTATCTTGCACAGAAGTTCAACCAACATTGTCTGTGACGAGACAACTGTAGCCTGTGGGTGCAGTCATCGTACAAATGTTCAATTCATGCTGTTCGTCATTTAATGCGTGCTCCTTACTTACTATTTCACAACCATTTAATTCACAGATGACTCAAATGACTGAAGGAACATTCGTCCTTCTGCCTCCTTATTTGCTCAGGGTTGGAGCAAGCAGTACTTGTCTTTAAAAAAGAGGAATTGGCAAATGGGTTTATTTTGGGTACATTCTGCTATGTTCTCTTTCTGGCTCTACAGGGTAAAACAATTAACTCCCTCGTGGGAGGGACAGAAGGAAACCTCACTCTGACTCTCGTCTAGTGCCTCTCCCGTGGCTAGACTTCAGAGCCAAGGACGTTTAAATTCATTCCAGAAGAAATGGCTTAGGGATTGGCTTTAGAAAAAACAAAAATAGTTGGATTTATTTCATACAGATTAAAGACCATTCATAGTCTTTAAGTAACACGACAAATACGTGGAGGATGCCGTAACCATTTATTTCTTTACCTATTGAAGACAGAAAAGAATATTTGCTGGGTTGTCAGGAGTAAAATTTTGTGTAGCTGGTATGAGCTGAGTGAATTCCAGAAAAGGGCTTCTTTGGGCTAAGGGAGTTGCCTTCTTATGGATAGAGTTCATGTTTCTTATTTCTATTTGTTAATGGACTTCTTTCTGAAGGGCCGTCTCTTTCCATTACTCCCTAACACCCATCCCCTGCTTATCTCACATTTGCTAATTAATAAGCTACTCTGCACTGACTGTGACTTCCTTCCTCTCCTAATTCAGCCTGTGAGTGGAAACCACTGACAAAGTTTTCATTGTCTTTAAAACGGCCTTGAGCGCATAGTTACTGCCTGCAATGCCTCTATTTGATCTGTCATGGTCTTGAGGCGGATCCACTGGAGGTTCATGAGAGGCCCTCGCGGGCCAAAGCGCAGAAGCCTTTTCTGGAGCCTCGCTGAGCCAAAGCCGTGCCGGGTTCGGTGCAGAAGTAGATCTGCCCACCTATACTGTAGGATCTTCCCCCAGTCCCCAGGCAGAGGACCCGATGTCTGATGGCACTTCTCGTGAACGGTATTGCATTTGCTTTGGCCTCCAGTCCTACCTGCTTCCTGGGATGCTGAGTACGGATCGAGGAGACATGAACTAGAAGGCGACCTGAGCCAGAGACTCCCTGCTGATGTCAGAATGGCATCTCCCCTCCAAAGCCTGAGGCCCCACAGAGACCAGGTCTCTCACTCACATCTTGGGATGAGTTTTTCTCCGGCTTCTGACGGGCCCTCCCGCAGCATCCAGCCACCTCCAGGGGAAACGACTACTTGGGCTCAGGCTGGACTTAAGCTTTGAGGACCTTGATGAAACTCAGTAGCTCTTCAGTAGTTTCTTGCTCATCTGATGGTTGCGAGTTGGGGAATATTCAAGGCTTTAAAATATCATGGGGTCACCTAGGTGGTCATTCGGTTAAGCATCTGACTCTTGATCTCCGCTCAGGTCATGATCTCATGGTTCATGGGGTTGAGTCCCCCCACATCAGTGCAGAACCGGCTTGGGATTCTCTCTCCCCCTCTCTCTCTGCCCTTACTCCACTCATGCTCTCTCTCTCTCAAAATAAATAAATAAACTTCAAAAAAAATCAAATATCACAAAAGACTGATAAGGAAGTTTAAAGACAACGTCAACGTGCAACCAATGTTACCCTCTAGTATACGTGTTCATATACACGCACACATTTGCAGATGGGAAGGAAATGTACTAAACTCTAATGCCGACTCTCTCTGGGGTTGTGGGATCATGGCTGATTCTTATTTTCTTTTTATGTTGTTATATTTGCTACTCTATCTACAATTAGCATACATACTTTTCATATTCACAAAAATATTAACTTCATTTTCAAAGAGAATAAATATCAGGAATACAAGGCTAGCCAGCCATGAGAGAGGGAGAACTGACGGATCTAATACAAGGATCGCATCCAAAATTACTAAATGCTTTTATATCAGTTCCTTGGTCTGTTTTCACTCACACTGAGAAAATTACGGCAGCTCGGCAGGCCTAACAAGAATGGCTACGTTTCGATTTCATTGGATGAATTGAGATTTCGTTTGATACCAGCAAGATCTCAAAATATCCAGGCAAAAGGTGAAAAGCAGTCGGTCGTCCACCACTTACGTATAATATATATAGGCCACATATCCAAGTGATTGTAGCTTTGGCTTTCTGTTCAGGTGCTTTGACATTTTATAGGTAGAGTGATAAAGAGGGGAGTTTAAGGGAAATAACTTTGCATACGAATAACACCCGCATTTCTTTTCTTCCTATTAATTAGGACTAAGTGGCCATCTGGAGGAAGATCTCTAGGGAAGGGACAGGAACAAATATTCTCGGTCTCATAGAATTCTGTTGAAGAAATAAATCCTTAATTTAGGCCAGAGCAGTGCAACTAAATAGAGTTGACCTTGCTTCATGTTAGGTGTTTATTGTATACCAGTCCTCAAGGGAACACTGTATTGGAATAAACCTAAGAAAGAGTTTGCACCGCTAGTGTTTTAGAAACAATGAAAAGTATTAGCAGGAGGGAACTTAAAAGCATCCAGAAATGAAAATGTTATGTTGTCTCAAAAAGAAACTGTTTTTCAGGGCAAGGCCCCTCCGGCAAGTTAATCTTCCGCAGTTCTGGTCTACTTCCTTTGTTCCGAAAACTTCGATGACTCTTGTTGAACCATTTTGGTTTTTGCTGGTTTGTTTTTGTCTTTTTCTATGACAAATCTTTTGTTGAAACAAAATCATGGTAGAATAGGGTAGATATAGACAGTAGAGGGAAACAACAGATACCGTACAAGATGTTGACTACAAGTGTTTCTACATTTTAAGGATTGTGTCGGAATCTATCCTAGAAGAAGGAATATTCTTTTGTTTGAGGAAATAATTAATAGATTATGTGAAGGCCAAGTCTAAGCACGGCCTGGAGGGAAGACGTGAGGACGGACAGAATCATAATGAAGCAAAAAGGTAGTTTCCTTGGTTTGAGGCACCTCAAAATGGAGTTAACTGATTTTTCAGCTTCTGGTTGGAAGAGGCCAAGGACCTGGAAATGAGAGGGTTTGTGAGGCTGAAACCTCCCCAGCTTTAGAAGCAATGGTAGTGCTTTCGAGTTTTGTTTGCCTTGTCTATGATCTCATTCCCTTAAGATGCACTCAGATTTC
The DNA here is from genome assembly GCF_014898765.1 of Herpailurus yagouaroundi. Lineage (NCBI taxonomy): Eukaryota > Metazoa > Chordata > Mammalia > Carnivora > Felidae > Herpailurus > Herpailurus yagouaroundi. The sequence continues at coordinate 11,076,592 of NW_024412391.1, read as the reverse complement.
AGGAAAGCTGATCAACTTTATAATCTAATGCTTGTCTTCTTTGCAAGCTGCCTGGAAAAACGCAGGAAGCCTACTGTGTTCTCCCCACCCCTGCTCCCAGGTGGATGGCTGCTCATGGAGAGGACAGCTCATGGAGAAGCAGGAGGGCTCCATCCAGGAGTGATTAGGGAGACAAAGGAATAACCAGTTGCATTCCGAGGAGACAAGGCATCAACTATGACACGTAAGCACTCCCGGAGAAGTCCCAGAAATATTTAAAAAATGACTATTTTCCTGTTCACAAGATTGAAGTGTGGCCTAATTTATTTTTATGTTAAGAAAAGGGCGTGCTTAAAAGTCTGGATAATTTGGAAGCACTCAGATTCTATATGAAACATAAAAAGTGGAGATTTTCTGGTCAGAGGGGGACTCTTGGCTTCCATGAAGGGGTTCTCTGAGCCCACAGAATATTAGCGCTATTCCTGGTAGTTTCTAGATGATCAATAAAAGCTGGCTGGAGAGGGGCACCCGGGTGGCTCAGTCAGTTAAGCATCGGACTCTTGGTTTTGGCTCAGGTCGTGATCTCGCGGTTCGTGAGTTCTAGCCCCGTGTCGGGCTCTGTGCTGACAGCTCAGAGCCTAGAGCCTGCTTCAGACTCTATCTCTCCCTCTCTCTCTGCCCCTCCCTTGCTCACGCTCTGTGTCTGTCTCTCTCAAAAATAAAGTAAGCATTTAAAAAACTCAAAAAAAAAAAAAACTTAGAAAAAAAGGTGGCTGAAAAAAAAAAGAAAAAAAAGTTGGCTGGATGAAGGATTAAACCAATGAATGACTAGCGACCAACCACGTGAGGTCCTCTGTTTAAAGATGAAGACTGAAAGAGATTTACCAGAGCCAACATCACTGAGAAAAGGAAATATGTAGTAGACAACTATGCCATTAGACAAGTTGTCTGGGTACAAAGGAAAAAACATTTTTTTCCAGATAGTGCCAAAATAATCACCCCATTTCAGTATTATGAAAATATATCAAGTGGGCTACGTTATCTAGAAAAATGATCAATTGGTAATCTGAATATTTTTTTTATACCAAGTAACTAAGATTTTAAAACCTTATCATCTCATTTTTGAATTTGCTGAAAAAAATGAGTCGTCTCCTTCAGTATATTTGACTGATTAAATAGAACTATGTTCTTTTAGACATATTCTCTATTAAATCCACATGGTTAAAAATTATGTATGCATGTGTCTATTTATCACAGGAACAAAAGGCAGGAACTGGAATGGATAAGTACAATGTACATCTAAAAAGTTGGAGGACAGATTTGTATGGGTTTATTAGAGCTGCTTATTTTCATTTTAGGATAAGTAAAAGAAGGCCTTGTCAGAATTAAAATTCATGAATGTTGGTTTTTGTAAAGACAGTAGTAACTAGTGAGTCCCGTAGGATGTAGGCAGGCAATGCCAGCTCAGGAGCCCCGGATGTAACTGCTTGGGAAGGTCATGTGACAGGGTTGGGTTGATCTGTAGGATTCTGGACAGTGTTTTAATAGAGAATAAGAAAAGAAAGAATTGGTCCTTTGATCATTTATCAGAGCTCTAAACATCCTTCTCTCCAGCTCTAAGATTCAAAACTTTTATTTAATTCACTATTTATGGACACCCTACCACGTGCCAGACACGGTGTCGGGAATGTGCATGGGGACACAACAGTGAACAAAGTGCGTAGTTTCTGCCCTCGTGAAGGTATAAACTAGAAGGATGCAATCAGTACGTACATACAGAATGACAAACCATGAAGGAAGTGCGTGACGTTCTAAGAATGCATTGTGCGTGGACATTGGGGTTCTTAGGGGATGGGGTGTGGCAGTCAGGGAAGTCTTTTTTGAAAAGACCTGAGATCTTAAGGGCAACGGCCTTTACTTTAAAGAATTTGCTATATGATCAAGCCGTCTTCCTTCTGGGTATGTATCCAAAGGAAATGACAATAGGAGATTGAAGAGATGTCTGCACCCCATGTTCACTGCCGCATTATTTACAATAGCCAAGACTTGGAGACAAATTAAGTGCCTACTAACAGATGAATGGATAAGGAAGAGTGATAAGTATGTACGATGAGATCTCATTCAGCCATGAGAAAGAAGGTGAAACCCTGTCATTTGTGATAGCATGGATGGGGCATTAGGGCATTATGCTAAGTGAGATTAATCAGACGGAGGCAGACAAGGACTGCGTGATGTCATTTCTCTGTGGATTCTTGAAAGAAAAGAAGAAGATCAGACTCCCAGAAAGTGTAGAAAGTAGTTGGATGGTAAGGGAAATGGGGAGAGATTGGTAAGAGGGTATAAACTTGTAGGTATAAGATGAATAAATTCTGAGGACGTAATGTAAAACACGGTGACTATAGGGAATAACCCTATATTGTATAATTGAAATTTGCTCCGAGAATAGAATTTAAATGTTCTCACCAAAAAAAAAAAAAAAAAAAAAAAAAAGATAAATGTGTGAGGTGATGGATTTATTAATTAACTAGAAGGTGGGAATCCTCCAAAATGTATACAGACATCAAATCAGCACAATGCACGCTTAAATATGTTACAATTTTGTCAACTGCACCTCAATAAAGCTAAAAAAAAACCCACCTTGATTTTTTTTTTTTTTTTTTTGGTTAAAAAAGAATTTGTTACCTTCTAATATGGCAATCTAAGTGGTTAAGTGCCCTTTTTATGGATGGGAACATCAAAGTACCCATAGGAAAACTGATTGAGTTAAGATCAAACAATAAGTGGTTTTTGTGATATAAAAATCCCCTCTCTTAATTCATAGTCTCGTTATTCTCACTAGGGAAAGTAAACTGCCTCAATAAATATCAACAGCTTGCTTACATTAAACTCCAGGTAGACCCATTTCTGGGGACGCTGTTGTTGTACGTCTCCATCAGAATGCTTTCCAGAAAAAAAAAAAAAAGCAGAAGTTGATTTTAATTTTCACATTAGCAACATTTGAATTCCTAAAGATGGGGCTGGATTGCTTCATGAAGATTATTTCTTGGTAGACAGAGCATATCGCCAGGATGGTGCAAGGTTATTTTCACATTTCGTTTTAGTAGCCCCTCCTGGTTTTAAACTCTGCGTGGACTTTTTTTCTTTTTCCAAAGTCTGTGATTGACTAAAACCAGACCGACAGCGCCAGTGATGACTCTGAGGTCTTTATTATCCCTTCCTGGTGTTTTCATTCTCCCCACGCGTGCCACTCTCATTTTGCACTGAGATATTTTAATGAGTTTCTGAATGATTGTTTTCCACTTTTCCTAATATCCCTGCTCAGGTCACTAAATTAGAGGAAAGCATTTTAGCAAATGGGAACGGAAACACAAAGTATCATTAGCAGGAGGGCTGCTGAAGTCACAGCTATTAGGAATGTGAAATGTCTCTTGACTAGAGAAGTGGGGAAAAGACACTGCCAGATGGAAGGGTTAATTACTAGATGCTGGCTTCAAACGAAGACAGGGCAACTTAGAAGATCCATTTGTCAACAGTGGTAAAGAACGGATTTCTTCTGCCTTCACATTCTGGGGTGACTAAATGCCCTCTCCGGGGATGCGTTAGGTACGAGAACAGTTGCCCAGGCTTTGATTTTCTGACTTTCCTCTGGGGTTTCATCAGCCATAGACGAGGAATTGAGCTACTGGAAACAAAAATGCCAGCGTTCCTGTTTAAAACGGGGGGAACTAACAAGTAGCAAATATCATGACTTGGTATGTTTAAAAAAAAAATTTTTTTAAACATTTATTTATTTTTGAGACAGAGAGAGACAGAGCATGAACGGGGGAAGGGCCAGAGAGAGAGGGAGACACAGAATCTGAAGCAGGCTCCAGGCTCTGAGCTGTCAGCACAGAGCCCGACGCGGGGCTCGAACTCACGGACCGTGAGATCGTGACCTGAGCGAAGTCGGACGCTCAACCGACTGAGCCACCCAGGTGCCCCACGACTTGGTATGTTTTAGAACGTTTCGGTTTCTCTTTTCCCGTGTCCACTCATGGCATCTGAGTTTCTTCCCAAGCAAGGAGTGGAAAACCTTCATGAAAATTTCTAGGCAGTTCATCTAGCTTTTTTAAATGAAAACTTTAAACTTTTCTGAGCATAAAACATCAACCTGAAAAAGGATGTACGATCACGAAAAGGTACCAAATGCTAATTTTCGGGCGCTTTTTTTCTCATCCATTTCCGTGGCACCGTGGCAGGAATTGGGTTCCGAAGAAGTGAGATTGTTCTTGCCAATCACAGATAGCATTAGGGAAGCGACTTTTGTTGCTTTTAAGTTCTCTGTGGGATTGGTGAGCATATTATGAGGTGTTGAATATTCATTTGATTCACCAAATTGGTTTCTTTGACGGCTCATAGTTAACCACTATGTCTTTTTAAAAAAAAAAATTTTTTTAATGTTTATCTATTTTTGAGACAGAGAGAGACAGAGCATGAACAGGGGAGGGGCAGAGAGAGAGGGAGAAACAGAATCTGAAACAGGCTCCAGGCTCTGAGCGGTCAACACAGAGCCTGATGCGGAGCTCGAACTCATGGACCGCGAGATCATGATCTGAGCCGAAGTCGGACGCTTAACCGACCGAGCCGCCCAGGCGCCCCAACCACTATGTCTTTCTTAAAAAAATTTATTTTATTTTTTTTAACGTTTATTTATTTTTGAGAGAGAGAGAGAAAGAAAGTGGTGGGGGGGCGAGGGGTAGAGAGAGAGGGAGACACAACACTCAAAGCAGGCTCCAGGCTCTGAGCTGTCAGCACAGAGCCCAAGATGGGGCTTGAACTTATGAACTGTGAGATCATGACCTGACTCAAAGTTGAATGCTTAACTGACTGAGTCACCCAGATGCCCCTTTTAAATTTATTTCAGAGATAAAGAGAGAGGGAGAGGGGCAGAGGGAAAGAGAGAGAGAATGTTAAGCAGGTTCCATGCTCATCATGGAGCCCAACATGGGGTTCCATCTCATGATCCTGGGATCATAACCTGAGCTGAAATCAAGAGTTGGATGCTCAACTGAATGAGCTACCCAGGCGCCCCTAACCCTTATGTCTCATGCACAGTAGGCATTGAATAGATGTTAAAAAAAATTGAATTCATTTGTTCAGGGACATCTCTAAACAAAACTGAATCGAGACTGAGAGAGGAAGGACTCCTGTATTTGCCCTTGAAGCTTTATCTCTGACAATGGAAAAAAAAGGCATCTTAAAACATGTCAAAATTGATTGATGACAGAAAAGGAGGAGCCTCAATGAAACTTATAAATGTATAAATAGGTAGCCACTCACGCACCATATACAATAAACCCTACTTAAATTTTGTATACAGCTGAGTTTATTTCCACCTTTCTGTATGGGAATGAGTATTCTGAGGGTCTGATCATTTGTATGCATAAAAACTGGTTGTTTCATTTAGTTATGGATGTGACTCTGGCCCAGGATGCAGTAACAGATCCTGACAAGTGGAGATCCTTGGAAAGAAGTAATTAGCAAATGTAGAAATTAGGCCAATATTGTGAAGGAGTAACCTTGGATGTCATGCTAGAAGAATTAAGGTGTTTGAGACGAGCCTTATGTTAATTACAAGGATCTATACCTCCACAGGCAGAACAACAGATCAATGGGTTCATTACCAGGACTCCCAGTTCTGAACTGAAGTCTTACTTTCAACCTTTTATTTGGTAGCATTTTTTTTTTTAATTTAGAAAAAAAAACAAACCCCACATTTGTTGACAGTGTCCAATAAAGTCCAAGGGTTCTTTGCATAGGTTTGGCCTAGTAAGTCCATTATAATTACATATTTGTCCCTTCCACTGACTATAAATCTTTGAAGATAACAGCTGGGTCGATTTTCTTTGCCTTCCTATCTTCAGAGCCTAGCACAGTGTATGTGATGCCCTCCTGTTCATGTTACTCTATTACTAATTATGAGGAGTCTTGTACAAAATAGAACATTTGCCTGTGAGTGAAAACTATTTGCTGGATCGTACAACATGATTTCATTGGATCCGTGCCCAACTTTTTCTTCACAGAGGAAGATATTCCAGCTTTCAAAATAGAAGTCAAAGGGGAAAAAGGTGAGCATGCTTGCTGGAACACTGAGGGAAAAAAAGTTGATTAAAGTGATGGGGCATCTGTAATGGGGCAATTTCTTACCTGAGTCATTGGCCGTGTGACTTGTCCTCCAAAGAACAAGTTGATCCATATCCTAGAGAGATACATACCAAAAATATTATTTTCGCAAATTAATGAATGAAATTAATGAAAATCCCAAATTAAGATCTGGAGAACTTTAGGTTTCAAGTCATGACTGCAATACTGAGTGACCTGGGATAAAAATGTCCACAGTGCTTTAGTCTTCATATCTTTTTAACAGGATTGATCGTGTCTGCACTTAGGATTTGGAATGCAACTGGGATGATATGTTATCAATTTCATCAGTTGTGCCTGGGTTCGGGAGCATCTGGTTGAGGTGATAAATGTGTAGGGAAGAGAAAATAGAAGCTTCTGGATGACAGATTTTAAGGCACAGGTGCTATCAACCACATTATCACCCAAACCTGAAAACTTAAAGCTAAGTTTGTATAGAACTTTGGTACGTGACATACGGTGTTTCAAATATAGAACTTATAGACCATCTGTCAAATCCAGCGGGGCTTGACTCTGGAAGGATCACTGAAGATTGGAGAACCTGCTGCATTTTCACACTCAGAAGTGACTAGACAATCAATACATATTAACTGAGTAGTCATCTCGGATACAAATCTAGTTGCCGTAAAGAGTTATAGACAATGTAGAAAACATGGTCTTGTCCTTCAGAACCTGTGGGAAGACAGAAGCATAAGGGCAGGCAGAGTGCATGGGTTTTGATTGCTTCTGGTTCTTAGGCTTCAATTTCATGGTCCATCATCGTAATTACTCGGGGGCATTCACCATCAATCCCCTTGCCTTTCTCTGGCTTCTTACTTGCTTGGAAAAGCCCCAAGCCTGGATAAATACAGCGTTTCTGCCTTTCTGCACCAGTACCCATGCAACTGAATCTCTCTGGAGAAAAACACAGAACTGTGCTGCCTTGACTCACTTGAAATTATGACCATACATCTCAAGTGGATACTTGATGTGCATAGGCCATTGAAATATCCACCCCCAGTTCCTGTCTGCCCTGCTCATCCGGAAAGACTCTTTCCTGCCTCCTCTGCTTTGCTTCTCTGTTCTCGTTCTCGGGGGATAAAGCTTTACTTCTCTTTGAAGCTTGAAGCAATCAGAAGAGAATTCCTAGAAGAAGACCACATCCCAGTTACCTCCCTACCAACTTCTGCATCTGGATACTCCACTTTCTTGCCTATTCCTATGCAAAGCTTCGTTGCTTCTATCCAAAGCTCGTTGCTTCACTTGTTTGCAAGCTCTCATCCCCTTTTGCCTACGCAAGGATATTGCTCTAGCAATTCTTTATTCTTTCCGCCTATGCATCATTTGCCCCTGTCTTGACTGGACCGTTACCACCAGCATTGAAACATACTGTTATTTCTTGCATCGTACACAAAACCAAATCATCTCTGGCGTCGCTTGCTCCATCCGTGCCTGCCTTCTTTTACTCTCTTTTGTACAAAACTCATTGTTTTTCATTTCTCTCTTCCCATCCATTGTTAAACCACGCCATCAGGCTTTCATTTCCGCAAATTCCACCACAACTGCCCTCAGTTGGGCCACCAAATGACCTACCTGTTGTTAATTCTAATGGTCACGCCCAGGGCTGCTTCCCATTGGCAGCATTTGGTCCCTCCTTCCACCTTGATACACCTGTTCATGTTGTCAGTCTTTGTTGGACTCGCAGTGGCTGTTCCTTCTTAGTTCCCTTTGTGGCTTTCTCCTCTTTGATGTCGGAGGACCCTAGAGTTCAGACCTTGGTCCTCCCTCTTCTCTTCTCTGTTTGCTTGCTTCCTTGGCGATTTCATTTAGATCCATTGTATTTGGATCTCTATAACATCCATATAGATCCAAATAACGTCTATATACTAATGATTTTTTAAAAAAATTTTTTAACGTTTATTTTTGAGACAGAGAGAGACAGAGCATGAACAGGGAAGGGGCAGAGAGAAGGAGACACAGAATCTGAAACAGGCTCCAGGCTCTGAGCTGTCATCACAGAGCCTGACACGGGGCTTGAACTCACGGACCGCAAGATCATGACCTGAGCCGAAGTTGGACACTTAACCGATCAAGCCACCCAGGCGCCCCACTAATGACTTTTAAACGTGAACCCCTAGCCCGGGATTCTTTCCGAAATTCTAGACTTGTCTGCCCCACTACCTCCTCATCTACTTGGTATTTTTTTTGGGGGGGTCTAGGAGACCTCTCATACTCAGCTTTGTGTGAAACTCACTCTTGATGGTTATGTTCCACCCACAGCCTTCCCAAACTCAACTGATGGCAGTTTGATTCCTCCAGTCAACCTATAAGAAACGTCCTCTTAGACTCCTCTTTTTCTCATATTCCACCATTCGTTTCATCAGAAATCCTTTAAATTATATCCAGAATCCAAGCATTTCTTACCAATGCACGGTAACCACTCTCATTCTGGGCCTCTATCTCTCACCTGGGTCATGGAAAGAGCCTCCAAAGTTATCTCTCTTCGACTTTCCTTTTTCTCCTCCAGACTCTCTTCAGCCCAGCAGTAGAGTGACCCTCTGAACATGCAAGTCAGTTCACGACACGTCTCTCCTCAAAACCCCATCTCCTCAGAGCACAAGCCAAAGTCGCAAGATCTGATGTTATCTCCCAGCTGCCTCTCTTTCTGCTTTTCTGCTGGGTCACCTTCCCGATGCTCAGATTTGTTCTGCCCTCTCAATGCTCTTCGCCTAGACATGCTTTCTGCTCAACTGCACAACTCCCGCAAGCCTGCCAGTATCTGCCCTTCTCAATAAGCCTGTCCCAACCACTCTCTCTCTCTCTTTTTTATGTTTGTTTGTTTGTTTAGTTAGTTTTTTTGAGAGAGAGAGAGACGGAGCACGAGTGGGGGAGGGGCAGAGAGAGGGAGACACAGAAGCCGAAGCAGGCTCCAGGCTGCACAGAGCGCAGCACAGAGCGCGCTCGTCAGCACAGAGCGCGACGTGGGGCTCGAACCCACGAACCGTGAGATCATGACTTGAGCTGAAGTCTGACAGTTAACCTGCTGAGCCACCCAGGCATCCTTCGACCACTCTCTTTAACACTACAAACTGCTCTGACCCCTGCACTCCTGACACCATTTACTCTGCTTGGCTCTTCCTTTTTTTTTAAAATTTTTTTTTTCAACGTTTTTTTTATTTTTGGGACAGAGAGAGAGAGAGACAGAGCATGAACGGGGGAGGGGCAGAGAGAGAGGGAGACACAGAATCGGAAACAGGCTCCAGGCTCCGAGCCATCAGCCCAGAGCCCGACGCGGGGCTCGAACTCCCGGACCGCGAGATCGTGACCTGGCTGAAGTCGGACGCTTAACCGACTGCGCCACCCAGGCGCCCCAAGGCTCTTCCTTTTTTAATAACATGTATCGTCTTCTCACATAATGATAGAGTATAACTCACTTATCAGGCTTATTATTTTTATTGTATGCCTTCCCACTTACCCCAATGAGATTCCACGAGGGCCGGGATTTTTGTGCACTGACGTATCCCAACCTCCTAGAACTCTACCTGGCACACAGTGTGTGTTTAATAAATATGTATTGAATGCATGAATGAACAGTGGTAGCTCTGAGGTCATAAATGCTAAAGTTTATGCAAGTGCTTCCTTGCTTTTCTTCTGTTCTGAGCATGTTTTTCAAATATTCCTGAAAATTACATAGCCATAAATCCGAAATGATTCTTGGGGTAGAAAATTATAGATCTCCTATTTCCTGTATAAAAATGTAAATAGTGCCCATATTTTTTTTACATGTGAAATCTAAGATTTCTTTGGTCTTACGCTTTTGTATTTGGTGCTAACAAATTATCTTGCCTGAAGGCCTGTGGTCCTTCACAATGAGCGGTTTCTGTAAAGAAAAGAACTCTGAAATTCACATTCAAAGGACCAATTGTAAGAAACATTTTGGGTGAAGTTGCATATTGAAAAGATTTACAGGACTGAAATTCTGTTGTGCATTTGGTAATTATGAACATGGACTTGAAGGTTTTCTGTTAAAAAAAAAAAGAACTCTTTTGAGACATCTGGACATAAAATTTTAGTATATTGAGTGCAGAATGTAGACTTCGGTTTCTAAAGGCCCCTCACAGCAATTGATGGTCATGGGTAAGGGTATCCAAATGATTAATTGTAACTTTGGAAAATGTATTATTGGCTTTCTCCTTATAAGACGCAAGAGTCTTGTCTTTTTTCCCCCTTTGTCTTTGTCCCCCTTTGTGCATGAGTAAACAAAGAGATGACACTTGGGGATGAGAAATTTATCTTTGACAAACAAGAAAGTACGAACAAAAGGTATATTTACATTCTCCTGTCTTCAGATCAGAGTAGCCCTTCCTTGAGGAAGTGAGTTAAGGTGGGAAAAACTACAGCATAAATAACAGAACGCCTGAGGGTAGAGGACCCAGGGTCAAGTTCTAACCTTTCTGTTACCTTGAGTTGTAATCTTCAGTTCTGTCTGGCTCTTTGAGCCCGAGTCCATTTCTTTATCTTTAATATGCTTTGAATTTATAATTTATGTCTCAGCTTTGTTGATGTTGCTTAGGGAAAAAAAAAAAAAAAAAAACAAACCCAAAACATCTCATTCCAGATTTAATTAACCTGTAAAGCTAAGGAGATGATTCTTATGACTAAATGTCAGTTATATTCAAGTGACTTTTCTTTTTTGACTGGCAAACGTCAGTATCTGTCTTAAAGCTTCCTTTGTTTATCCTTCTGAAACTTTAGTGGGTACAGTTTGTTCGATTAAAAGTGTGAGCAGTATGGCTGTTACCCTTGTCTTCAGCAACCCGAGGACAATTGATTTGTGTTGTTGACATTGGAACCAGCCCTATGAATAATTTGGGTCCTATTTTCCTGAGACATCCATCACCTCTCCATCAAAAAACTGGAGATGGCGCCATCAAAATTTGATATCTGGACACCTATGATGAAGGAGCCCCGTGTTTCCTTTTCTCTATCAAATCGTTAACTTTTGTCCATTATCTCTGTGGGAGAAAAGACTGCCCCCCACCCTTAACCGTTGTCTTTACCCTTAACCAGCACAGTGCCAGGCAATCAAAGAATGTTGAATGAATGAGTATATGAATGAATAAGTGAATGAAAGAAAACCCACTACTAAGATAAATATTCAATTGATTTTAAAGGCAGGAGCTCAGTTATGAGCAATGGGGAAAGAACTTACTGTCCAGGGAGAGAGCAAGAGCATTCTCCAGGCCACCTTGACCATGTTGTTGTCCTAAGGATCCTTAAATCTAGACTGATTCTAGAGGAATAAGTGAGATTTGATAGCAGAAATTGCTCTCTCGCATCAGACACTTTTCTTTCTTGTGGTGGGACTTTTCATTCGTATTTTTATATACTCAGGTATACTTACACTGGGGGTTTATATTTGTATTGTTTTCCGTAATTTTTAATTTCTTATAGACTCTTCAAACACTGTGGTCATTTTCATTACATCTAAAAAAAATTACATCGGTACTAGTTTTGTTTTTGTTTTTGTTTTTGTTTTTTTAACCTAATTCACCTCTGGGATTACTCAAACCCAATTATCAGAACCATCTCAGGATGCTTTGATTTGGATTTTTCTTCTGCACCTTGCTAGTGTCCAAAACAAAGGCAATCAATGACTGCTCCTAGAATTAACATTTTTAAGTACTTTAGGTTAATTATAGCTTCCTCTCTGTCTTATATTAAACACTTATTACCATTTGAAAAATTTATTATTTCAAAAAAAATTTTTTTTAACGTTTATTTATTTTTGAGACAGAGAGAGAAGGAGCATGAACAGGGGAGGGTCAGGGAGAGAGGGGGACACAGAATCTGAAACAGGCTCCAGGCTCTGAGCTGTCAGCACAGAGCCCCACGCGGAGCTCGAACTCACGGACTGCGAGATCATGACCTGAGCCGAAGTCGGACGCTTAACCGACTGAGCCACCCAGGCGCCCCCAAAAATGTATTATTTCAAAGAAGACTGATATGCAGTGGCATCATTTCCTTTAATTTTATTTTCATCTATGTTTGAATGTATTAATTTAATATACATTTAAATGGGTTTTTTTTATTTGTGCTTCTTGTACATGTAGTATTTATTTCATTTTCCTATTCTTTTTTCATCTGGGTAATCTTACAATGTTGTGATTTACATCCTTTTTTATAATTTCATACAATGCAACTTTTGTATTCAGTGATTGGACCTTAAATTAAAAAAATATATATAATTGTTGAGGCAACAGATGCTCATGATATTATAAATTCAAGCAGTATAGGGATATGAAAGTCAAAGTCAAAGACTTTTCCCACGTGCCCGAACACTCATTTTCAGACCTCATATTTGTTGTGGATGAGGTTACCTTTGTCACACTAAATGATATGTTTATCCTGGCATTTTGTTGATTCGTCACATTTAAACATTATCTACTGACTTCCCACTACAGAAGAGGAATTTAGATTATGTATGATACTTGCACTGTCTTTTTCTTTTTTCTCTCCTTATCCAATGTGTTCTGTATACATAACAGTTATTTTATATATGTATATTTTATATTTATATAGTGTATATACATAATTTGTCATCTAGGATAATAAAGGTAAACTATCTCTTGATCCATCCCTTTCAACATTACTGGCTCCCTCCCGGCTCTTTAAGATGAAATTAGCCCCTCCTATCTCACTTCTGCCTTGTCCTTCATCACCTTCCAACTTCTCTCCGGACACCGTTTACATTTTCATTCGTTTCCGTAACTATAATTAAGGCTTCTTTGCTTTGTCTGGCAACTTGAAAGATTGAAAACCAACACACATCTACAGTATTACAGTGACATAAACATTCACTGCAAGAACTGTAATTGAACCTGACCACCAAGCCTGAATCTCTTCAGGGAAAATGTCCCCTCAGCATCAAGGGCAACTTAACTCCTATTTTTTTTTTTTAAGTGCATCAGAGGATCAGAAAAATGACATATGTTGACTGAGTTCCTTTTTTTAATGAATGAATGAATGAATGAATTTTCATTTTATTTATTTGAGAGAGAGAGAGAGAGAGAGAGAGAGAGAGAGTGCACAAGCTGACAAGAGGGGCAGAGGGAGAGAGAGAATCTTAAGCAGGCTCCATGGTCATTGCAGAGCCTGATGCGGGGCTCGATCCCACGACCCTGGGATCATGACCTGAGCCGAAATCAAGAGTCAGACGCTCAACCAACTGAGCCACCCAGGTGCCCCGATTTCCTTTTTGAACTGTAAGTTTTTTTATATGGTCTTTTGTCTACAGGTTCTAATTTTCTCCTTTTTTCTTGAATCAGAGGTCCTGCTCGTCTTTGAATTCTTTAGGGCCTTGCTAATTATGTTTTTTCCCCTTTAGAAATAATACGTGTGAGGTAGGCTTTCAGGCTTTGCTGGATGGAGGCTTATGGGGAGGAGAACCGAATCGAAGCCGGGAGGTGACGTAGAAGGTGGGAGTAGAGACCCAGGCATCTGCATGCTCTGACTATAACTCTCAGTTTGCCTTATTCTTGATTCAGATGCTCTGCCTCATTTTTACCATAGGCCTCTTTTTTTCTTCCAATCCCTACTTCCTCCATTCTCTAGTTTGTAGAGAATGAGTTCTGCCTCTTATCAGTTCCTTTTGTTCATTGGAGAAAGGGTCCTTTGGTCTTCAGATTTTGAGCAATCAACCACAGTCATTAGGTATGGAAATGTAACTGAAGTAACGGGGTGCGTTGAAGGGGCATTGAGGTTAACCACGTGTTCGGATTCATTAATTTAAGACATAACTATTGAGTATGCATGATGTATCTGGCCCCATTCTATGTGCTTTTTGCTACAGCAGAGAAGTAGATGGACAACGTTTGCCACTCTGAAGCCTACATTCTAGAGTAGAGTGAAAAGCGCTAAAGAAGCAAATGAGTGCCTATATAAGATAATTTCATCTTGAATCAGTGCTATGAAGCAAAAAAATTGTATGATAGGCAGGGACTATCATATCACAGTGACTAATTTAGATTGGGTGGTCTGGGAATAATAAAAGTAGTATAAGGGATATTTTGAACAAGCATGACTCATGAAGTAATCAAAATGCAAATTAGTTTTTGTCACCCGCTATCCTTCAGAAATTCTATTCTGTGAAAGTAATCTTTCTCTGACTCTGGATGAATTCTTGGACAGGTCGAAGGACTTGTCTGTTCTCTCTCAGATGATGTCACAAACACAGTCTCAGTTCTGTACGTAGAATGTCTCCTCTTAGGTAGAAACCCATCCTTATGCATTCATTCGAAACCATCCTCAAGGATTCATTTTCTCCCTTCTACACGCCACACCTTTGGAGGGAGTGACATAGAGGTGGTGGTGGCCGGCTTTGACTTTTTATCTTTCCTCATCTTCTCCACGCTTAGCTGTCCACCATGCATACAGTTGGTGCTGAGCCTCGATCAAGAGGTGGGGGTTGAGTGATGAGAAGAGTTGAAGGTATAGGGGAGTTCTTCCTTGGCTGTTTGGCTTTTCCTTTCTTGGTGCTGGTAGATGATGAAAGCTGCCATCATTTGGGTGCTTTCATGGCTCTTCAGAGATTCCCACCTGGGCTCCTCTGACACCAACTCTTCATGGTCCACATTTGTTTTTGCCTCCCAGATGCACTCCCAGATCTCCACTCCCCAGATGCACAACCCACTTCCAGTCCATGGGCATCTTTTGCCCAATAAACTCTGAGAAAGTGAGGGGAAGCTAACTGAGCATCTCAGTTCTGGTTCTTTCACCCAAGGAGTTAGTACAGCTCCTCTCTTGCCTTTTAAATTTCCCAGGTAGAAATCAGACCTTGTCCACAAGGCACCTGTCTAAGGGATTGCATACAAAGATCTTCCAGCAGACCTGAGGCTGACAGTGTAGGGGCACCTCTCCTCTCTGTCCCCGAACGGGGAAGGATGGAGTTCACAGCACAACTTTCTCCAGAGAGAATATCCTCACAAGCCTTGTTTTCAGCACCTTCTTTTGACTATTTTATATTTTCAAAGTGGGTAAGATATCCAAGAGTTGTGAGACTACTTCTCAAGAGGTCTTAAAATATTGATAGCTTGGTCTGATATCTTACTTGGAATTTCATATCTTCTCCACCTTGTTGTCTTTTCAAAATGTCATCATCATCCTATTACAATAGTTTACGTTCACTGAGTGCTTACAATGATTCAGTCGCCATTCTGTGTGTTTTATGCACCTTCATCCATGCAACTATCACAGCTATTAAAACTCTTAATTACTATTAACACTCTCATTTCATAGACGAGAGAAGTGAGACCCACTAAGGTTAAATGACTTTCCCAAGAATGCTTGGGCAGTAAAAGGCAAAACTAGAATTCAGACCCAGGGAATCTGGCTCTAGAGCCCATGGCATGCACGGTCTCTCAAGCTGTGAAAACCTATCCACCTAACTCCCACTGAGCTGAGATCTGAATGCTGAGTAAATGCCAGCCATGTGAAGGTCCAGGCGCAGAATGTTCTAGGTAGCAAGCTGTAGATCTGCACTGTTTTCCTCTTGCAGTTCTATAGCCCATCCATCACCTTGTTTCTGCCAAGCTGAAGCTTGATTCTCTCATAGTGAGCCAACTACCAGTTGACATTTCAGGTCCTCCTGGTTTAGCCTTCTAACTACCGTTACCTATCACCTGGGACAAGGGTCTATTCTGGGTGTATATCCAAAGGAAAAGAAATCAGTACCTTAAAGAGATGCCCCCGCTTCCGTGTTGATGGCAACTTTAGTCACAGTAACCAAGGCACGGAAACAACCTGTGTCCATCAAGGGATTAATGAATACAGAAAATGCAGTCTATGTGTGTAATGTAACATTAATCAGCTTTAAAAAAAGGAAATCCTGATATTTGTAGCAACATACATGAAACTGGAGGACGTTATGTTAAGTGAAACAAATCAGACAGAGAAAGACAGATATCATATGATCTCACTTACATGTGGAATCTAGAACAGTCAGACTCATAAAAGTGGAGAACAGAGTGGTGATTGCCAGGGTGTACGGGTTGGGGGAAATGGTGAGACATTGGTCAAGGGGTACAAAATTTCAGTTAGAGGATGGACAAGTTCTGGAGCTCTAATGTATAGCAATTTGATTATAGACAATAAAACTGTGTTGTATATTTGAAATCTGCTAAAAGGGTAGATCTTAAGTGTTTGCCCAATCTACGCAAAAAATGGCAATGTGAGGTGATGGATATATTAACCAACTTGATTATGTTGATCATTTCACAATGCATATGTATATCATAACAGTAATTTGCATTACAGTTTCTTAAATATATACCATTTCTTTGACAATCGTACTCTCATAAAGCTGGAAAAATGATAAAACATAAAACATTCTGAGACAACCTTGGATGATGAAATCAATTTTGGGGTGACTGCAACTTTCTCTTCGGGGTAGGAAATGAAGTCAGCAAATTTAGGTTTGTTGCAATTTAACAATTCACTTGAGAGAGACTATCCATGTGCATTTCAAATTTGCTTTGCATTTTTTACTTGATCTAGCTTCTGGTTGTATTTTGAAGCCAGAAAGTTTACATTTACTTAAAAATCAAGCAAGGAGCCCAAATTTCTGGGTCAATGATGCCCTGAAAAAGACCAATTATTCCCCGGCGGTTCTCAGCTGGGGTCAGAGTGCACTTTGGGGTATTCGGAAATGTCCAGGGGCTTTGGGGTTGTGACTACCTGAGAAAAACACTAGGATTTGGTTGGTGGGTCCACAGATGCTTAACTGTCCTGAAATGTACCGTCCCACATAATGAAAAATCTGTTCTACTTTACTGCTCCTGTGGAGTACTCCCACTGAGAAATACTGTTATAGAGGCAGTTGACATAAGTGAAGGCAAGATGCTGAACAGGGTTTGTTCACCTGAACGGAACTAGTCCTTCCCTTCCTTCCCTTATTAGTAATGGAAATGCCACTCATCCATCTATTTGGAAGCGATTACTCTCTTGACAGACAGAGTAAATAAATGACTTGCCTTTCAAAAATAATTGCCCCTTTCTTCCCATGTTGACTGGGAGTGAATTGTGCCAGGTCATATACAATGATGATTTTGTCAAAAGAGATACTGGCCGGGGGTGTAGGTGAAGGGCACTCTTTCTAGCGTGGTAGCTCTGGGACCAGATAAAGAATGGGTCCGGGGGTCTACCTGACTGCCTCCTCATTGCGGGCCACATGGCGGAGAGATAAGCACAAAACGTTCTGAAGAGGGTTTTGTTCCAGGAACCCTCCCATCTGCCCTCAGGAAGGAAGGAAGAATGAGCTCCTTATTTCAAACGCGGGCTGCCTCAGGTGAGTGACTTAAGTTTCTTGACTTGGGTTTGCAAGGAGAGAAAATTTATTTTTCTGCCTGTCTCTGATATCAAATGACATTCTAGAAAAAGAATAGCATCAGTTTGTGACTGAAGGTTTGTTTATCACACAGTCACGTACATAGTGGTAGCAGCTTAATAACTAATTATATTTAATCTGTCCTCCTAATGCTCTTCCTCCCTCTCTTCCAAAATGGCCCTGGAACGTTATGTAACAGATAATGGCTTGTCACTTTTGATTTCCCCTTAATCTGAGGAAAAGACTGATAATGTCTGAAAGGCAAGTAGATATAACTTTAGTAAACGCTTTATCACTGAAACTCATTGTAAAGTAACATTTGCCCGTTTTTATAGACTTGGAAAAAAAAAGCATCTCCTCACCTGCAGAGTGCCAAGTACTTCTCTCCATAGTTTCATTTTGGGACACTTTGACTCTCTCTGTCTCTTTTTCTTGTCCTGCTAAGTAGTTATCGAGTAGAACTTCTAGTTCCGCATGTAAATCATCCTTCTTTAGCTCTGATGAGTTTATCTCCAAAACTTCCCCTCGGCTTGCGTTACTCAAAGAAATCCGTGAAGGTTAATCTGAATTCTCTCCATAACTGGCAGTGTCTCATTTCTCTCAGAACTACTGACTTGACATTAGACCTAACTCCTGTCTATGTGACATGCATGAGATAAATGAAGATTGGGTAGTCTAGATTATTCTCGGGGCCATCTTATTGTTGCCATGTGGAAAAAAATAACAGAGAACATCTCTGATGAAAAGATGCATGAAATCTTTTGGTTCTTGCTGACAGGGCTCTGCCCATACAGCTGTTGTACTGGTGTCCCAAGGAGAGTGAATATTGGCAGAAACCATTTGGGAACCATAACGAAAGGGGTTAGTGAGGAGGAAATCAGGCTGAGAACTAGCCGTGAAAGGTGGCCCTGAGAGGGAAGCCAAGTTTTCCCAGTACCATGGTCAAAAGGATACAGGAACTCAGGCTGGTTGAGGCCAATGTTGCATCTAAGAGGACTAATCCAAGAATGCAGGGCACTGGAGGGAGGGGGTCCAGAAATTGGTCAGTGTCAGGAGGTTATTCATTTACTCCCACCTGTAGAGGTGGTATATGAGAGGGATGGAGAACACGATCATTTTTTAAGGGAAAAACGGCTAAGAAAACCCAAACAGGGTACCAGGGTGTTCAGTTACATGTGGTTTAGATCCTAGGGCAGGGAAGTCAGAACTGGGGTGTTAAGTAGGGAGTTAATGAGGAAGCCTGGCTTTTAGATCCTGATGAAAAGGGTGCGGAGGAACGAACCTTGTGCTAAATCTGAGGCTATAGAAATGCAAGGGTGTCCCGTGTTTGATGGTAAGGGAGAATCGAGGATCCACACCTACCTACTCGATCTCAAGGTTTAAAACATGTTTACTCATTCTTTTTTCTGATGTGAAAAAAATAATATAAAGGGGTTGTAGGTAACTTAGAAAACGCAGCAAAATGTAAGAAGAAACCAAAACACTTTTATATTATAGCCTTGCACCAAAGAATAGCTGTGGATGATTCCCACACCCTTCTTGTGTTCTCTTTGATGCGCACCGGCATAGCCTGCCACCTTCAGTAACATCTCTCCTGCAGTGATTTCTCCAAGGGGCTAGGAGAGGAGACATGGGGCATGCGGGGAGGCCCATGGAGCCCACGAGTGGACTGCAGGGGACAAAGTCATCCTGCCTTCCCCACCCCGGCCTGTGCGCGCACCAGGAACCGTGCACCGAATCACCCAGCTTCCTTCACACGGCAGCAGATCTGCCTGGACGAAGGGGGGTCGTGTTTTGTCTTGTTTTGTTTTACACTTAAAAACTAAAGCGCTTCCGTGGATTAATTTCAAACGTTTCTTAAGTTCACACTTCCAGGTAAGAACGGCTGGAAAGATACGGTGTCAGCCCAGAGGCACCTCGAATTTGAGACGGAACAGGTAAATACATAATTAGATGGACTGGCAAAAAATTGCAATCATTGAAGTTAACTTTGGGGGTGAGGAGTTCTGTGACTTGTTTTCTTTCTGTCCTTCATTGCACAGGAGAAGTGACATTATGTGCCAGGAGGGAGTGGTGGGATTCTCCGAGTAAGTCTGTGATCCCGTAGGGTGGTGAATCTCAGAGCCTAGAGCAGGAAAGACAAGACATCGCTCCGCGGACCCTGAGCGCACTGGAGCTGGAATCGGGTGAGCAGAGCAGATCCTCTGACACAAAAGATAGGAACAGATGTAAGAAAATGTTTCTTGGAACAGTGTTAGTGGATCAGGAGTCTGACGGACTGACAGACCTCCAAGAGAGGCTATATCGTGACGTGCCACAGAGTTTTAACACGGAGTCAATGTTCTGGTGGAGTCAGGAGCCTCTGACTTGCTTCAATTTTCCTGCAATTCTAGGGAACGGACAGTTAGTGTTACAGGTGAAATAGTGGTGTGGTGACATTTGACCAACAAGGGTGAGTAGGCAGCGGGAGCCGATGGTGGAGTCTGGTCTATGCACCCTGCTGAACAGCACGGAGAGCAGGACAACCAGCCAGTAAGGGATGAGCTCAGTCCCAGCCCAAGAAAAATGGCCTCTTGGCGCCATATTATTCTGTCAAGAGAGGAGACAAATCTACCTGTCACATCCTGTTGTTATAAATCAGTGTAAAAGTCTTAGGGGGAGATTCAGTGTCATCAAATTTCCATACAGTTACTTTAAAGTATTGGCTGGAGTTTTACCACAAATGACATCTCCCTTAGATTTACAGGCTTTAGAGACCGAGGATAACGGATATTGAACGTTAGAAAAGAAACTTGTCTTGGATGTGCTGATGTAGGATGTTTTTTCCCGAAAGACCCAACAGAGCTTTCCTCTTCCTCTGAATCATGTAAGTGTTAATAATTCATTTGCTTTGTCTTTCATTTCCTATTTCTGTGAGACATGTAGGGTCCCGGTAAGGGACATGGATGATGCGTCATCGCAGCCCTGGCCTCTTTGGCTTGTTGGCAAAGGACTATTTCAGCATTCTGACAAGGATTAGGGGGGGTTATGGAATGGCCAAGTAGAGAGGGAGCTCTTTCTCACCGAGCCCAGGCAAATGAAAGTCTAGGAAGAAGGGGGACAAAAGTCTGGCTCAAGCTACCAATAGAGAAAATATTAATGGATGGATAGAATGTGCATAATTATGAACTTGTCGCTTGAAATCATTGTCACTTAAAATGGGATTCTTTCTAAAACGTTCGTTCCTGGTTAAAAAGGGAGTCTATGGTAGGAGCGGTTACCAGGCAGTGAGTATGTTAGTATCACTCCAACATGGTCAAACATCAGAGTCCCGGCTGTGTTTTAAGGTAAACAACAGTATTTTAAAGATAGTACCATGCACAGGCTAAACGTATACGATAAATGTTTGTCTAGGGATAGGACAAGAGTCTTATTTTTTTGTTTTTAAGCATAACGTTAGGAGTTTATAGGAGGGCAGTGGGACTATATTTACTTACCCCCTTTTTGTTTGATGGCTTTCTCAGACTGTGAGTGCACAACCTCAGGTCTAGTCATTTAAAACACACAGTGAGCAATGAATTAACGGATAGTTTGCTTATGTAATGCTCCCTTTCCTCGGCCCCTAAATAAGTAAGTAAGTAAATAAATACAGAAGAAAATGGCATGAAAGGGAAAAAAAAAATCCTTAAGCCAACCCTTTTATTCTTGGAAGAAACTCTATTTCCCCCCACGAGTTAATGTTTTATTATTCAAAGATGCGTTCCAACCAAATTGAAGTCCTTGGGCATTCTTGGCAAAGCTACCTCCCTGCAAGGCTAGTTTGCAGGTATCATGATCTGTAAGGGTGGTTTAGAAGAATGCAGGCATCCGGGCCAAGACAGGGGTAAAGGTGTATTACCATATTAGGAGTCCAGATGAATTCTTGATTGGGTTGTAGAGTCAGAACATCCAATAGGGAATAAAGTGGATAAGCCATTAATAGTTTGATAGGTCAGTATGCTCCATCGGCATTTCAGAATCCAGACTAGGGAAGAGAGAAATGCTACAAGTTAAAGGGGTGAGAGGGAAGGAGAACCTTGGAGCTCCGGTCTCGTCTAGGCGGTCCACAGGACGGTAATGAGGATCTACGAGCTATTCTTGTTGTTGCTAAAAATCTCCGAGAAATTATGCATGTATTCATAATAACATTGCACAGACGGATTAAAACGTTACTGCTTCGCTTTGGGCTGGGATTCTATAAATTCATTGTTGTAATATATTCATCTGTGTTCTGAGTTCTGAGTATGGGCAGCTGCATTTGTTAGATTAATGAAAAGAGAAAATGAATTATTATTTAATATATGCCTGTTTGTGGACAAAATCTTTCAAACCATGAGGTCTATGGGAGGAAATGATCAGAAGAGCCTTAGTGGTGAAATAGCTGATAATTGCTACCCTAGAGGAGAGACATTCCATCTGGTAGACCTGGTGAATTTCTGCTATATCATGGGGCCCCAGGAATGCTCAGTGATCATACATGTTTCATCTTTATTCTCCTTACAAGACAAATGTATCTGTTTTCTGAATGGAGACAAATCTGAGCTAAACAAATACATGAAAGGTCAGCTTAGTGTGAGCCCAAGGTGAGTGATATTTGCCATCTCTCAATAAAATTAATTTTAGGGGGGAAATTCTTTCTCTTGCCTTTAAGGAATGCCTGGGCTGGGAAAGAGAGCCTCATGGGCTTCAGCGGGTCTCTGCCTCAGTTTCCTCTTTTTAGGAAAGCATGGTACCATTTGGAGAAGTGTCCCTTCCGTTTCTATCCAAGGCAGAATCCAGGATTAGAAAATACGGTAAGATGTCAGGAAAAGGACTCGGGTCCCTCAAACCCACAGTTTTCAACGTATATTTATGT
This sequence comes from Herpailurus yagouaroundi, assembly GCF_014898765.1. Lineage (NCBI taxonomy): Eukaryota > Metazoa > Chordata > Mammalia > Carnivora > Felidae > Herpailurus > Herpailurus yagouaroundi. The sequence continues at coordinate 11,054,198 of NW_024412391.1, read as the reverse complement.
ACAGGAAACTTTTAAAACTAGAAATATCTGGAAGATGTCACCCGGGATATTCGTTTCCTCCCAAAGTAAAATCTGTTTAGTGATGAAAAGTTAGGGCTGATTGATGTCTGGTTCTTTTTGAACCTGACTGTGGAGAAGGTAAGCAAGATATGCACCGGGTTGCCCCAAGCGCTTTTAGAAAAGCAGCGGGGAGGGGAAGGAATCAAAGAGAGAAGGTCCTGAAATCTGACGTCCTCACTATTTGCCCAGGGAGGGCTCCGTGTGGCTTTTAAGGCCAAAGGAGGCTTCAGAGAAGGTAAGGTCTCCCATGGTCCATGTGTTGGGTGCAGTTTAGAAAGAAAACCTCAGTTGCAAGCTTTTTGACTTAGTGATATACAAACTTTCCCAAAGGCACCAGCTCACCTGTACAAAAGTTGGCTTCCGATCAGGAGAGCATCTTGAATGCAACACATGTTCCTCCACAGACTGCCTTGCTCCCCAGAAGCTCAGAGCTCTGAGAGAATTCCTGGCATGGATCACCAAATCACTAAATTCTGCAGTTTTAGAGTCAGACTCCACTAATGATTTCGAGCTGTTTCTTTTTTCTTTAAAAGAGCCAAGTTCTTAATTTTTTTTTTTTTTAAATGCAGAACTATTTGGATATTGCAGAGGAATCTTTAAAGACAGTTATGACATGTTTTCTTCACTGGGGAAAGTTCTATCATCCTAAGATAAGGGAAAACTGTCACCTCTGAGATAATTCTGACATCTCTTAGCTGCATTAAGGAGATTCAGGAAAGGGTGATTTACTGCTGGTGATGCGTATATTGGATACAATGCCCATTTAGTTACAAGAAAAAAACCCATAGATTAAGCATTAAACAAAAGCCATCAGTCAGAGGGGTTTTTTGTTTTGTTTTGTTTTGTTTTTTTTGGTTTTGTTTGTTGGTTTTTTGAGTTTGTTCTTTTTGGCGGGGGGGATTTAATGAGAATGATGTATGCTAGAAGCAAAGAGACGGAAGGTTATAAAAAAAAACCAACTCCAAACCTTTTTTTTTTTTTTTTTTTTTTTTAATTTAGCCCCTGGTGAAAGATTGAGAAAAGAAACAGATTTTAGATTTTATAAAAACGTCACTCTTCTTTCTTCTTCTCTTCCCCCCCGCCCCTCAGCCCCACCAAAACATCAGACGAGCCTTTGAGAAAAACTTTAATTAAGCTTGTGCTGAGAATCATCCGAGTTGCTTTATTTCATTTTCTTTTAGAGGGCCCTTGGGAAGCACGGTTATTGAGCCCTGCATATTCCTTTTGTGGTCTAACCGTACCTGAAAGACAATTTATCCGTCTCCTCAAGCCCCTCTTCGAAGCCTCCTCACCCTTGCCCCAAGGGTCCTGACCTTCCATGGTGGCGGCAACGCCAAGTCCACGCCCAGGGTGACCGGGCAGCCCCGTCTCTCATTTCCAAAGCTAGCGGCTGTCAACCGGCACTTCCGTATTTTCAGCATAAGTTCTTTTTGTCTGTGTTCAACTCAGTGTTTACTTTGTAAGGAGCAGCAAAAATGGTGGGTTATTGCAAAGGTCTCAGATTTAAAACAGGAATTTTATTTTAGCTCTTAAATCTTTATGCACCCATGATGTCTTCAGCACTATTTCAGCGTCTCAAGGTCTTATTGTTAACTGAAGGGAAAAAAATTTTTTTAATGTTTATTTATTTAATGTTTATTTATTTTTGAGAGAGAGAGAGAGAGAGAGAGAGAGAGAGAGAGAGAGAGCAGGGGAGGGGCAGAGAGAGAGGGAGACCTAGAATCCTAAGCAGGCTTCAGGCTCTGAGCTGTCAGCACAGAGCCCGAGGCGGGGCTCGAACCCAGAAACTGCGAGATCATGACCAGAGCTGAAGTCGTACGTTCATCTGACTGAGCCAGCCAGGCACCCTTGAGGGAAAAAATTTTTAAAGACATTCCCAAACATTCTCCATCTTTCTGCACAAAGGTAATTTAAGAGCTAATCATTCGAAACTCAAGCTTCCCAGGGAGTGAAAACTCAGGATGAAAGAATTGTTGTGCTTTGTCTGGATGGTCAAGAGGAAGAATTCAACCCGTTGAATGGTAAGGAAGTCAATTTTTCAAGGTGATAAAATAATATTCATCACTGTCATCTTTTGTAAAAGTAATTGTTTTGGAAGAAGATTCAAGAAAGAATGAGGGTGATGAATAATGACCTCGAAGTGACACTATGGAAATAACGGAGATTGGTTTGCTTCTGGAAGAGAAGGCTAAGTTCTCTACCATCCAGGAAGAGTTTTAGTTGCAAAAAACGAATGGGTATTCTGTCAGCTAAGGACAGAATAAGATGAAAAGGGCTTACACTGAGGTAGAAGAGATTCCAGTTGGATGTGATGAGGATCTTCAGGACTATAAAGAGATCGACTCCTGAAATGGAATGTTCAGGAAGGCTACTTACTTTCTTTCCTCAGTGACCTTAAAGAAGAAAAGAGACAACTATTTATTTTGAACTGTTTGCAGAAAGACAGAGACATGGGCGGATGATTTCTGGAAGTCCCCTGAAACTTAAAAAATTCTATTCTCGGATAGTTCACTTAATGTTATTTCCTTTGAGATACGCTGTTATGCAATGGAAATTAATGTTTCTTATCTTGGTTAGAAGTGTTCCCATCCCCTGGGGCGCCTGGGTGGCTCAGTCAGTTAAGCCCCCAACTCTTGATTTTGGCTCAGGTCATGATCTCAAATGGGTTTGAGCCCCGTATTGGGATTCTCTCTCTCTGCCCCTCCCCCTCCTCTAAATAAATAAATGAACTTTAAAAAAAAAAAAGTGTTCCCATCCCCACAGTCCTCCATCAATCTCAAGGTCAATCTGTCCCTCCTCCTTCCTTCTTACCACACCCACATTCATACTGACTGAATTACTACAACATTTAAAATGCTGGGCAAGTATCAGATACTATGCCGAGTGCTGGTTTCCACAGCTAAATGCTAAGCCCCGTGGGCAACATTTTAAATGAGCCATTATCAATCTCTCACTAGGTGAAGGATAAATGAAGAAATGGGAACCAAGAGCCTTGCTTAAGCTAATGGCAGTAAAACTTCCAACTCCAGGCTTCAAATCTAAATTTTGCACTCTTGGAACATGGCATGAAATGAGAAACAGCTAGAAGCCATTGCTTACCTCCTATGCTGTGTTAAGTTTGGGAAAGTTACTTAACATTTTTCACCTCAATGTCCCTGTTACTTTGGGGCTTGGTTCCTGTTTTGATTAGGATATACAAGACCTTAAAGAGAAGTGGAATGATAGCTTAGTTTTATGTCATGTGGGATCCAGCCTGATCTTAAGCTGATAATGTTTTACTGCATGTATCACCAGTTCATGCGTCCCAAGAGAGAAGATCTGATTCCTAAGAGAGAGGTCTCATGTGGCTGTGTTCCTTGTATGTGGCTTGTATGTAACTACTTTTGATTTATACACCTTACCCTGATTATCACTTGTGGCCTGGGGACTGCTTGGCATCACTCCCTGCACATGGAAAGACCAAAGGAAGTCTATACAAAGGGTACAAGAGGTACTAAATATTGCTGCAATGGCAGTCGTATTACAATACATAAGTATATCAAATTAACAGGTTGCACAGCTTAAATTTACACAATATTATATGTCAACTATATTCAATAAAAAAATACAATTTGCACTGGCAAAGAAAGGTTATATGTTTGTGACTCCTCTCCAGGATATCATTCATAAAACTTAGAGTTTGTGGAATACTTAGAGATCATCTAGTCCAGATGCAGTAAATACCTTATAACTTATACTCTGTCCGTAATTGATTAGATGTGGTTTCTTGGAAAACAGAGAGAAGGAAGGGCTCTGAGACTATATCTGAGCTCAAGTTTGCCATGGTCATAAGGGAGAGGGAAGCATTCGTGTCTCAAAACTGTCATCCCTAATATTTTCAAGCTTTACTTTTATAGAGGAGATCACTACAATCTAGATAGATTTCTGTCTCGGCCCATAAAGTCTCCAGGAAGATTAAACACAGTAAACTCGGCCATAATGCCATAAATAAGGTCTGAAAAATTCGAACTGCGTAACGCGAAGAGCTTCATTATCGCAAGACTAATGAAAAACTATATGTTTCAGTTAGTCTTCTACGTGCCGTATGAAAAAAAGGGGAAAAACTTTAAAAATCTCTCAGCTATACATAGACTGACAATGACAAATAAATGTCCTGAACCTCGATGTCTTGCCCTCCTCTCCCTTCCCTACTACAGATGGTAAGAACGTTAGCCTGACTCTTTTGAGCATAGGGGTTGGGAGCCATTAGCCAATCATTTTGTGTTCTAGTTACTGTCATCACAGGGCACATTATAATAGGGTTTTACTGTAATTTAGTGCTTTTTGACGAAAAGTATACCAAATGGTAGTGACAAACAAATGCACATCTTTGGGGGCCTGGGCGTGAATCTCTGCGAGTAGAAAATTTCCAAGAAGAGGCTGATGTTTTCGCTTAAAATTTACTTGAATTTTAGATTCATTCACTAACACAATCCAAATGCGTTTTAACCTAATCAGGTTAGTTTTAAATGAGATTGGTGTTCCAGGAATAATAATAATAATGATAATGATAATAGTAATAATAATAATAATAATAATAGCTGATATTTATTTATCCTGTACTGGGACGTGCCTATATGTGTTCCCCAGATTGAGAGTAATGGAAACAAGGGATTCCATAATGCAACTAGTATACCTTGAAAGGATTTAAGCTAATAGCAGTGCTGTCAGGAATCTAGTTAGTAATGAAAACATATGCTTCATTTTATGTTTTTGAATATAGACAGACAAAATTCAACCCTTCTAATCTCTCAGAAATTTGGGAAAACAGATGATCTTCGGGAATTTGAAATTCTTCAAAAGTCCCTCTAATTGTCTATCTTTGCTTAGATAATGAATAGAAATGGTAACTAATCACATTTTATTTATTTATTTATTTATTTATTTATTTATTTATAACATTTTTTTTTAGATGTCTTTATTTTATTTTATTTTAAATGTTTATTTATTCTGAGGGGGAGGGGGCTAGAGAGGGCCTGAGTGAGAGAGAAAGAGAGAGAGAGAGAGAGAGAGAATCCCAAGCAGGCTCCACACTCAGCATGGAGCCCAGCACGGGGCCCAGTCTCACGACCTGTGAGATCATGACCTGACCCGAAATCAAGACTCGGGTGCTCACCTGACTGAGCCACCTAGGCACCCCTAGTTGTGCTTATTTTAAAATATAGTGTGGTTTTGACTTGTATTTCTCTGATGGTGAGTGATGTTGAGCATCTTTTCATGTGTCTGTTAGCCATCTGGATGTCTTTGGAAAAGTGTCTCTTCTGTCCATTGGAAGGCACTTGTTGGGATGAGCACTGGGTATTATATGTAAGTGATGAATCACTGGGTTCTCCTCCTGAAACCAATGCTACACTGTATGTTAACTAACTTGAATTTAAATAAATAAATAAAGGGGCGCCTGGGTGGCGCAGTCGGTTAGGCGTCCGACTTCAGCCAGGTCACGATCTCGCGGTCCGTGAGTTCGAGCCCCGCGTCGGGCTCTGGGCTGATGGCTCGGAGCCTGGAGCCTGTTTCCGATTCTGTGTCTCCCTCTCTCTCTGCCCCTCCCCTGTTCATGCTCTGTCTCTCTCTGTCCCAAAAATAAATAAACGTTGAAAAAAAAATTAAAAAAAAAAAAATAAAAAAATAAATAAATAAGGCTTTAAGTTAAAAAAAAAACATGGTGTGGTATTATGTTTCTAAAAGAACAGTGAGTGGAGAAGTAGATTAATACAGGTAAATGTATCAGGAGAAGTTTTAGCAACTTGGACAATAAATCTCTCACTGAGGGCCTAATCTTCCTGGAAAAAGCTTATCCAAATTATAGTCACCATCACTAAGAAAGTGTAATGAACTTCTTGAGAACTGGTCTCAGACCAAGACCTGTGATGCTATTAGAAATATCACAGCACAAAAGCTGCTTCAGGGTGTTTCTAAACTATTTACAACTGATTTATCTTTTTAAAACATCCCTGCCTTTCCATTTCTGCTATCTTGCTTCTTAATTATGTGTGTGTGTGTGTGTGTGTGTGTATATATATATATACACACCTGATAAGTACCTATAGTAAGAATATGTTAAATGATTCACAGCTTCTCTAAAAGTAATTTAAAATTGTTTACTGTTTGCTTTTTCTTAGAAATTTAGCCTATGAAACAAACTGCTTTTGAGGTGGGAAAATGTACATATGCAATGTACTGATATGATTAGATTGAATTACTGTCAAAATATATTAAATGCTCTAAAAAGTGCAGGAATAAGATACCTTTAGAATGAAGTGTCCTTGTATTGGATATTTCCTTAACGTCTGTTATACAAAAAAATGTTTCACCCAGTAAAGCTGTTCAAATACTTTTCTTTAACTTTTAAAGATTCATATTTGAGGGGGCACCTGGGTGGCGCAGTCGGTTAAGCGTCCGACTTCAGCCAGGTCACGATCACGCGGTCCGTGAGTTCGAGCCCCGCGTTGGGCTCTGGGCTGATGGGCTCAAAGCCTGGAGCCTGTTTCCAATTCTGTGTCTCCCTCTCTCTCTGCCCCTCGCCCGTTCATGCTCTGTCTCTCTCTGTCCCAAAAATAAATAAACGTTGATAAAGATTCATATTTGAGTTAAATCTTCAGAATTGTTATTACAAACTATATACCTTTTCCTTGATGGTTTGTTTACACATTTGATATTAGAATTATATATTTTTTACTTATGGCTTAACTTCCACTGGTCTAGGTTAAAATTTTAGGATATTTAGGCTAAAGATTGGGCAGATCTGTTTGTCTTTGCAGGGATACAACCACTTGGTTCCCTCTACCTCCACTTTTTTTTTTTTAAATGCAATGAGCCTTATAAGATATGACGTTCCAGGCAAAAGTGTTTTCCAATGGAGTCCTTTTTATTTTGTACTTCCCTTAAGTAACAGATACCCCACTGGTTTCTGAGCCCTCTGCTGGTGAGATTTCTTCCTTTTCTTTCAAACTGTGAGCAGTGGTAAATCCTCCTTAGTTTAAAAAAGCCAAAAGGGATTTCTCATGATGCAGATGTTTGTTTTTGTCTTGACCGCTGCTTCCCTATGGCTGGGGGTCATCCTTTGCTCTCTTAAAAAATAGATCGTCCATAACAATGTCTAATTACAATTTTTCTTTCTCTTGAAAGGCAAGGTTTATTTTTTAATAGAACACAACAAAGTAGTGAGTGTGAGTAATCAATTAGGACTAGAGCCGTATTTCAGATCACAAAACTCTCAGGTTTTTATTCCTTTTCTCTGCTGTAGTCTGTAGGTATTCTGTTATCATTCTAATGAAGTGGTCAACCTTGGGGTACTATGGAATAAATAGGGTGGCATTTGACAATTTGTAAAGCCCACCCTTCCTAGATACAGACAGGTTTGTCATGTGGCCAATGATCAAGAGGATTGGTCTGCAGGATTTTTCAAGGGTTTCTTTGTATAACTGATGGGGAAGATACTAAATTGTTGTAAATCTCATGAGACAAATCAGAGGATTGGAGAGAATAGATGCCAAATGAGAACCTTACCACACTGTGAACGAGAACAAAGCCAACGAGAGTAAGTTCCTTCCTTGAAACCCCTCACAAGGAAACAGGTACTAGCTTCAGGGTAGTACCCTGGAGCCCACAACGAGGCCTGTTGCCCTATTTAGAAATCACAATAGGACTATTATGTGGATATAATGATTATTGCTATTTTAAAAGAATTGCTCTTAGAAGGGCGAGACTTTTCTTTTTGCAGAGCACAAAGTCTATGAAAATGCAATGTGATGAAATATATATGTAATAAACCCTATTGCCATTGCAGTATCACTGGAAAAGCAGCTGGCCACTGAAATGAGCAATTTAAACATGCAATTGATCATCTTCGCCACAGGAATAAAAACCAGGCCATTTACGGCTTGCTTATAAAGATGCTACAGGTAACAAGTGGTTGTTGGAGGAGGTCAAGGAGAGGACGTGACCTCCGAGTGACCCGCGAGTTGGACCTGGGGCAATCGGAGGCTCCTCGCCTGGTCCCTGTCCCTGGTATCTACATCCGCCTGATGTTCCCGCAGTGGGAGCCGTTTTCACCTCGTCGCCTTGAGAGAGCAAGGTGTTTTGAGGCCTGGATTGAATATGTGAGTGAGCCCCGCTGATGACCTCCATCTCAACTTCCAAGACCCTAGCGGGAGGATGCGGAGATACTGGTTTTGCGGCGCCTGAGACCAGCCAGTAAGTTAAGCTCCCGGGCTTGTTACACCTGCCGCCTGCGCGCTCCGCCTCTTTCTTCCGTCTCTCCCTGCCCTCCTCGTGGTGTGCAGGGCCAGGTGGTGAGCAGACAGTGCCCCAGACCATCCGAGATTATGCGTTAGATATAAACGTTCTGTTTTTATATAGTTCCTTCGTCTTAGGTGTTTGGGGGAGAGAGTGGAGACGCAGCCCCTGCTTGTCAGAAAATGGAAACTGCGCTCGAGGTGTTTTGCCCTCATTCTATGTGAGAAAGAATTTCTGCTGCACAAAAACGGAAATGTTTCCGAGATCGTGTGCATGTGTGTTGTGTGCATTTTCGTGGGAGCAAGACCCATAGCTTTCTTTAATTTTTGTAGAGGGCCATGACTCAAAAGTTTTAATTTCCAGGTTTCTCTGGTGTTTGAGAAGGAGACCTAGGGTGATGCCATCCTATTTCCTATACGAGGATTACTTGAAAACTGTATGGAAAGATTTGAGTATAATTAGAAACAGACCAAGGCATTTTCTATGCATTAGGAGCGTCCTCAGGAAAAGTGAAGTGGCTTGGGTTATTAGGATAAAATCAAATGTTAATCTGTAAATGACTTCTTTTCAGTATTAAAATAAATCCTTTTATCCGGAAAAAGCAGAATCCGTGAAAAAACAGTAATTGCTATTGAAGCCTCTCTGTCCCATGAGCTATCTCGAGTATGAGTCAATAACAGACAGTGGCTGGGGTCTGATGCAACCAAAGTTTATTTACCATCCTCTCTCAGTTCGGGGAAGTGGAATCTGGTAATATGATTAATAAAAACATTATTAAAACGGGAATTAAGCTTAAGTTGCCGAACACAGGCAAGAGTACTTCCTTAGTATTTTTTTTTTTTATGTTTAATTTGAAAGCCCAATAAATTGGCAAGAATGCTGGACTATGGGTGTAGCACCGTAGCATAAGCTCTTGCCACATCAGACTCGTACAGGAGACAAAATTATCTGTTCATATACACATGAAGTCACAGTAACCCTTACAATTTTAGTTACAGATACTTAAGTGTTGGGATTTTTTTTTTTGTTTTGGTCATTATGGCTTTTCCCTACTTTTTGAAGGGGAAGTGTTCTATGGTTTGTGTTTTGTTTGAAGGGTAATCTCAAAATTGAAGAATTTAATTAAGAATTTAAGGAGTGTGAGGGATCAGATTTCCTTTCAGGCACTCGATAGAGCGGCCAGATTGGATTTTGGAGTCTCAGAGAGCTAGCTCTGAATGCTGGTCTCGCCCCTTCTTTTTTCAGTATTCCTTTGTGGACCAGCTAAGTACTGGTCCAAGGTCAAAATTTAGCATTGGATGGAATTTACCACCTGCTTTGGTTTAATCCTAAACACCAATCCCGGTGAGACTGTTACAGAAGAGCCGGGAGCTCTTATGGTCCTCATACTTATTAACTGCGTAACAATCTCTGAAATTTTGCAGACTTTCCTTCTGGTTCTTGTGCTTGGACTTTCCATATGGTTCTTATGCAAACTGCGTGACCTTGGCTAAGCTGCTCAACCTCTGAAATTTCAGTTTCTTAGCCGTAAAGTGAGGACAATATCCACCTTTATGGGTTGGCTTAAATGTTGGGTATGGTGTATTTAAAGCCTGTTACACAGTGCCTGGCTTCAGTTGTTGGCCATTTGGTTTGACATTTGACATTTAGCTTGTACTTGAGAATGTTTAGGAGCATGGAGGTCATCACTTTGTGAGAACCCTTCTTCGTTGTAGCTCAGTTCTCATTGGTAGATCCATGATTACTTCTGTTTGTCTTCCTAGCAATAATTTTACAGTCCGGTTCATGGAATTGCTATTGCAAAAGATGTCTCAAGGCTCTTCTTCCTTCCGGACACAACTTAAAATACCAATCTCTTCTCAGTGTGGCATCTGAAACGGGGTGCAATGTCTTATAAGTGATATGAACAGCACAAGCCCAGAATAGATATTGTCATTGGCAAACTGAGTCACCTTAGAAAACTTTGCCCTTGAGATCTGAGGGCCTCATTTTTCTCATTTATGAAATGAGTTATTTGAGCCAAACAACATCTCCAATTGCTTTTTGCCCTAGGATTATATAATTTTGTGTTATCCATAACTTTCAATATTATGTTCAATATTATGTTATGCATTTTCTATGCAATAGGAGAGTCCTTAGGAAAAGTGAAGTATTAATATATATATGTTTATATATGTATGTAAATTCTTTTAAAGAATTAAAGAAGTACTTTTAAGTATATATAGGTCTATGTATCTATATCCCCACCTTAAAAAAATTTTTTTAAGACTTATTTATTTTTTGAGAGACAGAGTGAGACAAAGTGAGAGTGGGAGAGGGGCAGAGAGAGAGGGAGACACAGGATCGGAAGCAGGCTCCAGGCTCTGAGCTGTCAGCACAGAGCCCCACGTGGGGCTCAAACTCACGGACCGTGAGATCATGACGTAAGCCGAAGTCGGATGCTCAACCGACTGAGCCACACAGGCACCCCTCCCCCCCCCCCCTTTAAAGTAATCTCTAGGCCCAAGGTGGGGCTTGAACTCATGACCCTGAGATCAAGAGTCCCATGCTAGGGACGGAGCCAGCCAGGTGTTCCATAACAATGTTTCTTTTTAATTGAGTATCTGTTTTGTGCAAGACTCAGCTATATCCAAAAAAAAAGCACAAAAAACGTCCCTCCTTAAGGGCTTATGCCATCTTAGTGGTAAGACATGAAGCAGATAATTTTTTTTAACGTTTATTTATTTTTGAGACAGAGAGAGACAGAGCATGAACGGGGGAGGGTCAGAGAGAAGGAGACACAGAATCTGAAACAGGCTCCAGGCTCTGAGCTGTGAGCACAGAGCCCGACGCGGGGCTCGAACCCACAGACCGCGAGATCATGACCTGAGCCGAAGTCGGCCGCTTAACCGACTGAGCCACCCAGGCGTCCCTGAAGCAGAGAATTTTTAAAAAGAAAGGATGAGAAAAGTATCTTGTCTGTAGTCATTTTGTTTCCACACAATGCATAGTTTATATCTTTTACAAAAGTTAAAGTTATTGTCAAAAGCAAAACTCTACTCATTAATAGATAATAAAACGGGAACATGAAGCACCTTATGAAAATATATTATTTGCAAAGAGGTGGCAGAAAGAAGCTGACCTGTGTACCTGCCATTGGCATTTTATCTCAGGGCATCTACTGGCAGAATTAGAATAAGAACCGCAATCATGGAGCACGGTCTATATTATTTACTTGAGTTTGAGAACTGTCCCTCCATTTCCAAGGCGAGAACTGGGTAGGTTGCCATCTGGGTTAAAATGATACATTCTTACCATCCATTGTGCAGCTGAATAATGAGATCGTATCCACGCCTGATCAAAGAAACCGTGGTCGTCTGTGACCTGAGTGATGTATTTAGCACACAGGTGTTGTCTGATGAACCTCCCTCTCTCCTCTCTGGTTGGGGATCATGGACAATTTCTAGACGCCCTATTACCCTGGAACCTGAAGTCCTGCACCGCTCTGCTTGTTTTCTCTTTCCTCTTTCCCCATCTATTTGTGCTTGCCTAATACTGTTCTGGATTTTAACAGGTAGGGACAGTGGATAGGAAATCATGTTTCAGCAGCAAATGAAACTGATAATAATTATTTTAGAACAGCAAAGGAAGAAAATCAATGGTTTCCTTTCAAACAACGAAAGCCTTGCTTTCTATAATGAAACTTATTCCAGAAGCTTCTCTTCCTTAGGCTGTTCCTTCCCTTCATGGCCTTAGCAGTCTCCTGGAGGTCAGGAACCAGTCAGCATGCCAGGAGATCAGAGCTGCCTTTCCCAGGGGACCCAGCTGCTCTTTGCCTGGGGAGACTCTCATGCACCCTCTGCCCCAGGCCTTGTCTGAACTCAAGGGGCTGAAATCTCCCTCTCTCTCTCTCTTTCTCTCCAAAGGGGATCAGGGCAGAGTCCCGGCGTTTTTGATGACAGCACATTCTGTAGTGTGCCTGGAATTTCTTCCCCCAGGCTTGTTTCATCTTGAGCTCGTTTTGCTCTAATTTATTCTGGGCTGTATGTTTCTGCATCTGTCCGTTCAGATAAGAGGCGAGTGTGTGTGTGTGTGTGTGTGTGTGTGTGTGTGTGTGTGTGTGTGTGTGTGCATGTGTGTGTGTGTTGTGTTCATCTTTTTGTCGTTTGTGTAGCTGATTAAAAGCTACAGATAAATAAGCTATTCAGCACCAAGCGAGGCTAATCATAGATAGCATGTGGCGACCTCAAAAGGTTTAATTCTGCCTTTTGTTTGAAAGGCGGAAGGCTTGAAAGAGTAAGCGTATCTCGGCATGCTATGAGGGATCCCAGTTCACACTGGGAACAGTTCTTTCTTGGCAGGCAGATTTGTGAGCCTTGCAGTGTTTGCCTTTTATTGGGATGGACCCTTCAAAGTCCCGCTTCTCTCTTCTGTCATGGTCTGTTTGGGGCCTTTGTCCTTCAAATGCATTCTCTCGTTAGCAGCTAAACTTACCCTACCGTGCCAGCAGACGTTTTACTAGTTTATAATTAAGAAACTCGGTTTTATATGGGTCCTGTAAGATCTGTCTATCTGTCAGCTCTGCAGATAAACACTTCTACCCTGGAGGCATCCTGGTGACAGGAACCATATGTCATCACCCCCAGATAAATGTCTAAAACCAGTTGGTTATGAGTTTTCTGCCTGCTTTAATATCTAGCTTTACTCTTATTATTACTTATGGGTCAGAGCGTGCCAATTACATGCGAGGCTTGAACAAAATGGAAATTGGCTTGGTTCCCATCTGGGCCAAAACGATGAACTCTTATAATCTATCTTGAAGCTGAAAATAATGAGTTGGAGTAAATAGCCAAATAATTCAACTGAAAAATTTTTATTTAAGAGAAGTAGTTTAATTTTTGTTGTGTTTGGTCTAATTGATACAGATTAGCTTTGCAGAATAAATTCACTGGGTTGGTGATTAATGCCTCAATTCACTTAGCAAAGAGGGTTAGGCCACGTATTGTCAAAAGGCTTATGGTGTTATACTGGAAGATGGGAGTCATGTGATATATATAACCCTGTCTGTGGGGGCGCCTGGGTGGCTCAGTTGGCTAAGCATCTGACTTCAGCTCAGGTCGTGATCGCGCGGTTCGGGAGTTTGAGCCCCGCGTCGGGCTCTGTGCTGACAGCTCAGAGCCTGGAGCCTGCTTCGGATTCTGTGTCTTCTCCTCTCTCTGCCCCTCCTCTGCTCATGCTCTCTCTCTCAAAAATAAATTAAACATTAACACAATTTTTAAACGCCTGTCTGTGAAATCTAGGACTAGAAGAACAGCTAAGTGGGAAGCATCTGGCAGACGGTAGCTAGTAGTTTCTTAACCGATCCGTTGTCCTGCGGTGGGCTGGATAATGACTTCCAAGATACCCAGGTTCCAATCCCTGGAAGCTTTGAATGTGACCTTCTGAGGTAATAGGAACGTGGCAGATGTGAATAGTTAAGGATCTTAAACGGGGGAGGGGGGATTATCCTGGGCCATCTGGGTTGGCCTAATGTAATCATATGGTCCTTCTGAGAGGGAAGCTGAGGGAGAATTTTACCCCACATAGAAGAGAAGGCAATGTGCTGATCTCAGTAGAGACAAAAATACCTGAGCATGGTGCCCTGCAGGCTTTGGAGATGCAGAAGGGGCCCTGAGCCAAGGACAGCTAGGAACACAGCTCTAAGAATCCAGAGAAAGGAAGGAACCAGTTTTCCTCCGAAGCCTCTGGTGGGAGCCTGACCTTGCGGGCACCTTGGGTTCAGCCCGGTGTAACTCATTTCATGCTTCTGATCTCTCTAGGACTGTAAGAGAAGGGGATAAATCTGTGTTATTTAAAGCCTGCTAGTTTGCGGTAATTTGTTATAGCAGCCATTAAATAATGAATATGCCATTTCTAATTCATCCAACATTTTGGCTAGGTTCGTGTTCATAAAATACAGTTTGGTTAACACCCCTTCGTTGCTAGTTTTAACAGTTCAATTTTGCTTAATAGATGCTATTGAATACCTCCTAAGTGCTGAGTCCTGTGCGCTCCGGGGCTATAGACATCAAAAGGCAATAGTTCTTATTTTCTTCGTGGCTTACATTCTGTGGAAGAGGATGCACAAACTAGCAAAAATTAAAAAATCGGTCAGGGGTATTTTGTGAGCATGCACAGGAGGCTTTGGGAACACCAAAGAATGGCAATTTGACTGATATTCTGGAAGATGAGGTCCAGGGATTGGATTGTGTTGCTGGTGATGAAAAATTATGCCGGAGAGAAACTGTAGGAAAAACATTTGCTAGGGACTGAATTGTGCCCCCGCCCCAATTTGTGTATTGAAGTCCTACCCCCATTGTGACTATTTGGAGTAAGGAAGTCAGTTCAAAGAAGTCATAGGGATGGGGTCCTGATCTGATAGGATTAGTGTCTTTCTCAGAGGAGACACTAGATTGCGTGTGTGCTTTCCACATGCAAAGACCAACAGGAAGTGATCATCTGCAAGCCAGGAGGAGGGCTCTCACCAGACACTGAAATGGCTGGTACTTTGATCTTGGACTTCTACCCTCCGGAAATGTGAGAAAATAAATTTCTGTTGTTGAAGGCACCCAGGCTGGGGTATTCTGTTACAGCAGCCTGACCTAAGACAGCAGCCATTCTCCTTTTAGAAAGAAATGGAGGATCAGAAGTATGACTTCTCCCTTTAAGAATGGAAATTAGCTTTTAATCAGTAAAGGGCTTACTAGCTAGATTGAAAACTTCTGTCAAGTTTTTGACATGCAGAGAGAAGATAAGAATTCTCCTGGTGCTACTAAACTTTTTAATTTACTTTCTTGTTACACACATTAAGATGCTTTATAAGATTCCCCTTGTTCCAAACGCTTGTGAAACACTGAATAAATTATAAGTCATAAAACAATAGTTATCCTGAAAATTAACGATGGTTCAAAATTGCATCAGTTGATGTAAACATTAATTTTATGAAGTGTTTCTTAAAGGAGCACTATATTCAAAGGTTATAAATACCTCAGTTTGTTTTAAGTTTATTTATTTTGAGAGGGAGAGAGAGAGAGAGAGAGAAAGAGACAGAGAATCCCAGGCAGGCTCTGCTCTGTCAGTGCAGAGTCCGATGTGGGACTCGAACTCACGAACTGTAAGATCATGACCTGAGCCGACGTTGGATGCTTAACTGACTAAGCCACCCAAGAGCCCCAATGTTTGATTTTTTTTGTTGTAAGAGTTATTGTACTCTTTATTTCCCTGCTGCAGGATGAGTTCAAAAATAAAACAATACTTGACTTCTTGGTTTTTCCTGAAATTTAAGCATCATCTCATGTTTTTGGTTATGTTTACTTCTCCCACAGAGGGAAGAGGTCAGCCATGGAGAGCTTTGCATGTTGCTCTACTGGGTTCCAAATTGATCCTGTTGGTGGAAGCCTACAGAAGAGATTTTTAAAAACATTTTATTTTTAACTGTGGTGAAACATACACAGCATAATATTTATCGTCTTAACCATTTTAGAAGTGTGCAATTCAGTCGTGTTAGGTACATAGTTTTACGCAGCCAGTCTCCAGAACTCTTCATCTTGCAGATACGAAGCTCTATCTATTAAACAACAATTCCCTATTCTCCCCTTCCCCAACCCCTGTGCTACTTTCTGTCTCTATGAACTTGACTACTCCAGGTACCTCGTATAAGTGGCTTTACACAGTATTTGTGTTTTTGTGACTGGCTTATTTCACTTAGCATAATGTCCTCAAGCTTCATCCATGTTGTAGCATGTGTCAAAATTTTCTTCCTTTTTAAGGATAAACAACATTCCATTGTGTGTATATGCCACATTTTGTTTATCTCGTCATCTGTTGATGGACACTTGAGTTGCTTCCACTGTTTGGCTACTGTGAATAATGCTGCTACGAACATGGGTTTGTGAATATCTCTTTGAGACTCTGTTTTCGGTTCTTTTGGTCGAATACCCAGTAGTGGAATTTCTAGGTTACATGGTAATTATACCCTTAATGTTTCGTACTTACCTCTCCTTTTCCTACCTAAACGTCGCTGTATAGCTTTCCTTTAAAATATGTCTCAGTTTCTCACCTGCAACATTATTCTGATGCCCCAGTGGATTGGGTTGTCTTCTCTCAATTTCTCTGCCTCTTTTGTGGATGGTTGTGGTATTCATTTACTCTTATGTATTACCCTGCCTCACTTTGAGTTACATGTGGATGGCGTATAAAGTCCTTGAGAACACAGATTTTTTTGTATCTACGTATACCTATATCAATATGTTGAGATGACGCTTTGTTTTGTTTCTTTGTGATAATCAGTAAGTGTTTGTTGTTATGATAAACATGAGTTTGGGGATGTTTGAATTAGGTCATATTTACAAACTGAAATTATCTGCATAATTTGGCTTTTTATGCACATAAAATGATGCTTCATCAATTCAGTCTCAAAATATAACTGCTATCTTTCAAAAAATTCAGACTTGGGAGGCAGTAGAGTATTAAGCACTATTTTAGGAAAGAAAACCAACGTTACTCTTGAGTATCTTCTATGGACGAGACCCTGTATGAGGCAGCCTGTATGTGATGTTTAAAACTCACAGCAATAGCAAACAGCAAAATATGGCAGCAGGGATTGGTCTGTCCTTTTAAAGATGAGGGGTTGAGGGGAGTTCAGGGTGATTGGGGTACAGACAGACTGAAGTAGATAGACAGGTGGGTGTTGTAATGGTCTCGGAGAGAAGGATCAAATGCGGAATTAGCCCAGGTTAGTGAGAATGGAGCATGGATTCTAGAAACGCTGAGGAGATAGGATAAATGGATTTTTGTGTCTGCTTGGGAGAAATAGGAAGGCAGGAATCTCAAGTTTCTGGCTTGAGCTACTCAGTGGAATTCGGTGCCGTTCACCAACATAAGGCAGAAAAGGGAGCAGACATTTTGGGTCACAAATCTGAGGTTCCCATGGGACTGTCAGGTGGAGTCAGGTGACAGAAATACAGGCCTAGAATTTAAGAGAGGAGTCTTGCTGAAGAAGCCATATTAGAATCATACAAGAGTTATAGTCACTTGTCCGTTCAACAGGTAACTGTTGTCAATACCATACCAATGGCAGGGTGGTGGGGACAGCCAGCCCCAGGCACAGGCAGTAGATGACTGCATTGTCTGCACAAAACTAAATGAGAGTTGATCTTCTTTTCTGTTTTCCTTATGAGCCACGATGCCAGTAATAAAAGACACCATCCTGAAGAAAAATCTTCCGTTAGTTTACGTTCTAAACAATTGCTATGGTTACTATTGACTTTTAACAACACATCTGCAATCTTCCATTTAGCACATGTTTGCTCTTATCCTTTTACAGACTTTGTCTTCTAGATGGGGAAGTTAATTTGGAGACCTCTCTGTTATGTATTTGGCCCCTGCCAGTGGGAACTCAATTTTTGTTTCAGTAGTAAGATTATAATCATCTGGAACCCCTTGAGCTCACTGTGATAGCAGCTCTTATCTCTGTCCTCTGCGATGCTACATGTTTTTGCATTTATATGGTAGCTAAGAAAGAAACAGTGCCAGCAAGGTGAATTGTGAAGACGGAAGAGACGGTACTTGGGTTTTGCCAATCTGGCATACCATTTGACACTTGGAGTTTTTGAACTTGTGTCTCCATGTAAAGCAGCGTGAAACTGGGAAGTCTGAGTTTTGGTTTATACGTGAAATATTTTACTGAATTTGAACATTTGAAAATGGGAATTTACTCTTCATCGTCCATTGTTTTAAAATGGAAAGCAGCTCAAGAAAATAACGATTACTGCTAATCGTTTTGCGATGAATTGCTGAAAACGATTTTGTCTCATAGGGGAGCGGACTGTTAAAAATGATCTGCTTCTGATGTCCAGTGTGCTAGGTGAGCCTGATCATACCCATCCAGTGTCTGAGGAACTGTTCTTGGCTCGGTAGACTTAGCAGCAAATGAGAGTGTAAAGGTTGGTGTGGATGAGATGGCCCAGAAGAATGTGGAGGAGAAAGCAAGGCTGCCCAGTGCCATGCTCTGGAAAACACCAGCTTCTAAGACACAGACTTTAGAAGAGAAAGCCACCAAAAGATGAACAAGGAACTGATAGAGCACTGGGAGGGGAGGTATGAGACAGTAGAGTCAGGAGCACTGGGGGAGAAGTTTCAGGAAGGATAAGGTGGTCAATAGTATCCAATGTGCCTAAGAAGACCCCGCCCCCCCCCCCCCCAAAAAAAAATGGCTAGAAGGTGCCTTTGGGTTTGAGCCTCAGAAAGTGGTTGGCGACCTTCCTTCCTAAGACCATTGCTGGGGTTGGGGATTCCAGAGAGAAGATGGGGGTGCATTTCTTCAAAAAGTCTTTGCCTTCGATGGGGGAAAACAGGACAGGGTGGAGGGAGCATTAAATTATTTTTCCTGATTTTAAAAGAAATAACATGTTCATTGTAGAACATGTGGATAGAATTGAAAATTGCCTATACACTCTTATTCCTTGGTGTTATTAGCCTTTGACTAGAAAATACTCAAGTCTTGGTCACAAAGCCTCAAGCCTCTCCCTGTGTGATAACAAAGCCTCCGGCCCACCTCAAAGTGCCTTCATCTGTTACTTTGGTGCAGACTCCTGGTGCTCTCACCTCTGTTTTTAGGACTCTTGCTTCAGGTCCCAACTGTCCATGCCTGTTGGTCACATTGTGCTTGGAAGGCTTTCACCGCCACCACTTAGGAGAAACGGTTCTCTGTGCCAGGGGCACCATCAAGAAATTGACGGTTCCATCCGTAGGTGCGCCTTGTTTCAACTCAGAGCCACGCGTGTGGCCATCTGGGCCTCCAGGAAGCTCAGCTTGGTGCAGAATCACTTCTAGTCTCAGTGAGGGCCTCTGTCACCCCCTGGCTACCCCGTCCCCCTGCCCACTATCCCCTAACCCAGGGTGTAACCCAGACCGAGGAACCGATGACTGCCTTCTTCATTGTTGTCCTTTCCTGGAGTTGCAACCATTTCCTCCCCACAAGCAATCTCTCCCCAGAATGCTGCCCTCTCCGGTCTTGTGCATTTACTCTTTCCAGATTTTCAGCCTCAGATTTTCCAAACTTCTCCACTTGAGCAGTTTTCTCTTTACCCATGCGTAATTTCAAAGACACACTATAGCCTTTCTTTTTCTCCAAAGGACCTGTCTGCCCTCATAGGTGAATTCAAATGGGAATTCAAATTCAAATTTCCACCTCTTGTTAAACAGAAAGTACTTGAAACAGAAATTACACTTTTTTTCTTGACTTCTATTCTTCTTTTCTATCCTAGGACAAATTTTTATTCATGACTGAAGCACCAAGTCCTATACTATATGCTGGCTTGTTCTTCAGAGATTTCTGTGAAATAGAGAAACAATCATGGAAAAAATACAAGCTAATTTTTAGTCTTCCCTAGCGATCTTATGGAGTCTCTCTTTTTAAGTCCCAGCACATGTTTGATAGTATATAAGTACATATTGGCTAAATGTATAGATAGATATAGGTATAGATATAGAAGTGATTATACTATGAATACAAATCTTAATTATCCTTTTTCTTCCGTAAAATTATTCTAGAATTTCCCTAGACCGTAACTAATCTGCAAATTTTTCTTTTATCATTCCATAGCATTTTAATTTTTTTTTTCAACGTTTATTTATTTTTGCGACAGAGAGAGACAGAGCATGAACGGGGGAGGGGCAGAGAGAGAGGGAGACACAGAATCGGAAACAGGCTCCAGGCTCTGAGCCATCAGCCCAGAGCCTGATGCGGGGCTCGAACTCAAGGACCGCGAGATTGTGACCTGGCTGAAGTCGGACGCTTAACCGACTGCGCCACCCAGGCGCCCCTCCATAGCATTTTAAATACAGATGTACCATAACTTACTTAATCGCTTCCCTATCATCAGACATTTTGGCAATTTTTATACCGCAGTGGATTCCCTGGACATAAATACGCCTGCATTTCCACTCGTTTTCTTTGGATGCATTTCTGAAAGTGGAATTACTAGGTTAGAGGATTTAGAACAGTGCTCAGTGCCTAGTAAATATTCAGTAAATATTTCTTGAGTGATTTGAATGAGGATCTTGATACTTTCTGAATTGTCCTTCAGGAAGACTGTACTTCTGGGCATTTCCCTCTGATGCTACCATGGATGCCTTTAAGGGCCAAACTTAATTGCATCCCCTTTGATATTTAGTGTTATTTTTTAGTCGTTGTTAATTTTATAGGTGAAAAGAGGGTCTTTTTAAAAAAATTATTTCTTTGAAGACTAGTGAGGTTTCCAGTGTTTCTGTCTCCTTGTTTGATCCAATTCCCTCCCTGTCAGGTATCTCATTGTGTGTGTAGCTGTGCAAGTCTGTGCACAGGATGGTGAGCCAGGGCCACGACACATGCTTGCCTAAGTTCCTGGTCCCTTGGTGGATGGTGAATGGTGTCCCCTCCGCCAAAAAAAATATGCTTTTAATAGTTGTAGGAGAAAGACAAGTGACGGGAGAGTTCACTCTACCAAAAGTTAAAGTTATCCGATGACAGACGCTTGCTAGATGCTCACGAATCTCATTTCCTCTTCTTGAACACACTGGAAGCCTGCCTTTCCTAGCCTCACTTGAAATCAGGTAAGCATCCTAAGGACTCAGTTCTGGCCAATGAAACTTGGGCACGAGTGATGTTCATCTAGTTTTGGCCTGGCCCTTAAAAGTGTGTCCAGTAAAACTTTGGCTTTCCACTTTCTCCTTCCGAAAAATATCAGAGTTCATATATTTAGCACACAGCGTTCCTGGATCCCAGAGTTTCTGCCAAAGAGAACTGTCTAAACTACATTTGATGTTGAGTGAGCAAGAAGAACCCTTTTATTGTATTAAGTCACTGAGATGTTGGGATTATCCAATATGGTAGCTGACGTTAATTACCTCATCCAGCACATACAGCTTAGGGCCCAGGGTTGGATGAAAAAATCAAGAGGAACTAACTACTTGAAGGAAAGTTGTGCTCAAAACATTGAAGATTTCAGTAAGGCAGAAGGATAGGTTCTGAGGGAGTAACAGGCTTGGGGTATAGACGTGTATGTCAGAAAGCATCAAAATGCAATTTTGGGGAGTTAGAGTAACTTCAGGGTCTGGCCATAGAATTGAATGTTGGGGGAAAATGTGGTGAAGGTCCATGAAGGGTAAATTATCCAAATGGAATCGTGCAGGAACCATTTGTAAATACGTATCTTTTTATACTGCCTTAAACTTAACATGGATGTGCTTGCTCATCTTCGTGTGTGTGCCCTAGACCCAAAGTTATCTGTCCGAAGTCATAGCAGTTTGAATGGCTCCTGGGTGGCTCAGTTGGTTAAGTGTCTGCCTCTTGGTTTCAGCTCAGGTCACGATCTCACGGTTTGTGAGTTTGAGCTCCGTGTCGGGTTTTGCGCTGACAGCTGTGGAGCCTCCTTGGGAGTCTCTGTCTCCCTCTCTCTGCTCCTCTCCAACCTCCCTCTCTCCCCCCAACTCTCTCTATCTACCAGTCTAATCTATGGAATTGACAGAGAAGTCCTTAACAACAATGTGATGCTCCATTACCATACAAAGATTACTACCTGAACAGTTTTTTATTCTGGTAGGTATTCATAAGTGTGCAAAATGCTATGATTTTTTTAAATGTTTATTTATTTAGAGAGAGAATTACTTCCTAATTTAATTCGAACCCAACTTCTATATGATGTTGAATCCTTTGCGGAATGTGGCTGCATGAAATTTCATCATACCATAAGGCAGTCAATCATGCAGCCCAATTTGTTCAGCCAGTTCTCGTTTACATTTCTTGTCCCAGCTTAACTATTAATGGCAACCCATTTTCACATGCACAAAGTGTCCTGATGGTCAATCTGATAAATATTCAAAGACAACAATTTGATATGGCCTGAAGTTTGTTTTAATTGCTAAGCTAAGTAATTACTGAGTGCAGTTATGATGTTAATGAGGCTTGAACTTTTAATACTTTGAAATGTGCTTTAAGTTTTCGTCGTGGTATAATTTGCATGTGAATTATTTTTTAAAAACTGCGAGCCCATTGTACCTCTGGCAGTTATAGAACATTTATAGACCAGGCCACCAATCTTTGAATGACTCGATTTCCAATTAGCATGCCAAGTGTGGTTTTGTGTGTCTTACCTTACTTCCTGCTTTCTCCAGCAGCGGGACATCCACAGGGACTCATTCTGGAAACAGATCAAGAGAACAGAGGCACCAAATACCCTAAAAGGGGATGTGACTCCCTTTGGGAAAAACTTAATATTAGTGCTATTTTTTAAATTATTTCATTCCATTTTAGTCTTTCTTTTCAATTTTAATTAGTTCATTCCTGGAACTGTACATGAGGAAAAATATTTCTACTTATTGAGGGACTCAGACTCCCTTACTCCCATACAACCAGTCCCCAGAAGGACTTCATAAGTAGGCCACTGCTACATCAGCCTATAATCTGAGTGAGGAAAATTAGGCCGATGACTAAAATTGTTTGGCATTTTATTGATAAATATTTTTCTGGTGATAAAATGGATACATGTTTAATGTAGAAAAGGCAGACAATACAGAGAAGTATAAAAATGAAAAACGATTCAAATTTTAACACATTTTGTATATTTGACAAATACTCTTTTTGTATATTTTTCAACAGTTTATTTTTCTATATAAAAATACACTTTAAAAATGTTTTTGGAGTCATACTGCATTAACGTATTTTTATATAGCTTATTTGGCTCACCATCATATTCTACCAGTTGCACTCTTGGGAATTTATCCCAGAGAAATAAAAGCTTATTTTCACACAGAGAAACTTGAGCATGGATGTTCACAGAAACTTTGTTCTTAATATTTGAAAACTCTAAACTGCCCAAACTTTTTATTTTATTTTATTTTATTATCTTTTTTTTTTTTTTTGAGTTTATTTATTTTGAGAGAGAAAAAGAGAGAGAAAGAGAGAGGAGGGGCAGAGAGAGAGGGAGAGAAAGAACCCCAAGCAGACTCAGGTCCTGTTAGTACAGAACCCCACACAGGGCTCAAACTCATGAACTGGTGAGATCGTGACCTGAGCTGAAATCAAGAGTCAAACGCATAACTGACTGAGCCACCCAGGTGACCCGTACCCAAATTTCTTGTAATAATTAAGTGGTCAAACAAACTTTCATCTATCCATGCCGTGGAATGAATACTGCTTAGCAATAATAAATAACTAATTACAGATATATGCAATAACTTTGATGAACATCAAGGAAATTATGCCGAGTGAAAAGAAGCCAATCTCAAAAGAATATATATTGCATGGTTCCAAGAAATCTAGGAAGATATACATGGTTTTTAGTTCCGGGAGGTGTGATAAATTGACACGGGTTGAGCCAAAGGATGCATTCTACCTTGTATAAATGTGCTTCAAATGCATTCTGAGTGTGGGTCACTTTTGCACCTTAAAAAATGAAGAAAAGAATAATTTAAAACTAGGTATTCAAACATGCACCCATTTCCTGCTTAACTCTTTTCCATTGTTTTAGTACTCTCCTTTTAGAAATTAGATATTCACTTATATTTTCTTGCAGGTTTTTACATTTTAGGTTTTGTTTTTAAAATCATTATCTCCTTAATCTATTTGTGAATTTTTTTAGCATATGACATGAGATTTTTATCTAACTTTAAATCATAAGGAGGGCACTCGTTGGGATGAGCACTGGGTGTTATATGTAAGTGATGAATCACTAAATTCTCCTGAAACCATTGTTACACTATAAGTTAACTATCTTGGATTTTAATAAAATTTAAAAAATAAAAATAAAAATAGCTAACTGATGTTCTAGCTCCATTTGGTCTTTGTATTTATTTCGATGCCCCATTTAATATATATTGAGTTCTGGTACATACCAGAGTTTACCTTTGGCTGATCTGTTCAGTGTTTGACCTACATGGTTTTGATTATTGTGGTGGTGTGATTTCCCTATGTGGTATGAAAAATGCTTCGTGACACTTCGTTTCCGGAATCTTCTGCTTGGGTGGTATAGTCCACTGTCTTCTAGATTCACTTAGGATCCCTTTTATGTCACCAAAGGAGGTTTTAATTGGCACTGAATTAAAATTATTAATTAATTTGTGGAGGGTTGACTTATTTCTTATCTAGAATCTTGGAGTATCTGTAGGGTTTTTACAGACGACTTTTATGTCTTTTAGTTATGTTTAATAATTTTCTTTATTAGGGTACCGCATTTTATTATTAAGGCTGATCACCAGTATTTTATGCTTTGGGCTACAATTATCAATGATGAATGGGATTTATCTTCCACATTCCTTTTTAACTGGTTATTACTAACATATTAAAATTGATTTTTACACTTTCATCTTGCATCCAATTATTTTGAAAGCTGTACATTTTTTTTGTTGTTGATAATTTCGCTTTTTTGTCGCTTCATTTTGCTTTTCTCCCCAGTTCTTCATTTTCAGTAGACACACACAATTCCTAATGTAAGTGATGATGGCCGGTCTTGTTTCTGATTTGAGAGGGAATAAATGCATGTACTGTGCCACTATTGAGATGACTGCTGAATTTTAGTTTCATTATTTTTTTGTTTTTAATTGTTTTTAGTTTATTTATTTAGAGAGAGAGAGAGCGAGAGCGAGAAAGAGTGCACATGTGCAAGTAGGAGAGGAGCAGAGAGAGAGGAAGAGGGAGAATCCCAAGCAGGCTCCGTGCTGTCAGCATAGAGCCTGACGCTGGGCCCCATCCCATGAACTATGAAATCATGACCTGAACCAAGATCAAGAGTTGGACGCTTAAATGACTGAGACACCCGGGCTCCCCTGAATGTTAGTTTTTGATGCTCCTTATTAGGTATTTGATATCTATCTATCGATCTATCTATCTATCTATCTATCTATCATATGTGTGTGTGTGTGTATACATATATATATGTAGGTATGTATATCTAATCAAGAACTAGTATTGAGTTTTTGCAAATGCCTTTAAGGTCTGTTTTCCTGTTTTTTATGCTATTTTCCTTTGTCAACATTAAAGATGTATGTTGATAATTTGTGATATATAGAGTTATTTATTTTGAGGGTATTGAAATTTTATTTTTTAATCAACTTCATTGAATTGTAACGTAAGTACAATAAACTACATTCATTTAAATAAAAAACAGTTTGTTAAGATTTTTTATTTTTTATTTTTATTTATTTTTTTTTTCAACGTTTTATTTATTTTTGGGACAGAGAGAGACAGAGCATGAACGGGGGAGGGGCAGAGAGAGAGGGAGACACAGAATCGGAAACAGGCTCCAGGCTCCGAGCCATCAGCCCAGAGCCTGACGCGGGGCTCGAACTCATGGACCGCGAGATTGTGACCTGGCTGAAGTCGGACACTTAACCGACTGCGCCACCCAGGCGCCCC
Source organism: Herpailurus yagouaroundi (assembly GCF_014898765.1). Lineage (NCBI taxonomy): Eukaryota > Metazoa > Chordata > Mammalia > Carnivora > Felidae > Herpailurus > Herpailurus yagouaroundi. The sequence continues at coordinate 11,028,454 of NW_024412391.1, read as the reverse complement.
CAGTTTGTTAAGATTTGACGCAAGTATATGTCGGTGAAAGCATAGCCACAATATACTATTTCCATCACTCTTACTAGGTTCTTTGTGCCTGTTGACAGCCCATTTCTCCTTTGCTCCTGGCCCCAGGCAACTGTTGACCCACTCTTGTCTCTGTAGATTAATTTAAGTTTTCTAGAATTTTATATAAATGGAATCATACCCAAGACACTTTTTGTCCCTGGTTTCCATCACTTAGCATAATGAAAAAGCACTCCCGTGTGTTTGTGAAGCGTCACCTTTCTGTGGTGTCAGACTGGTTGGCATTTTAGATCCACACTTCTGGCATTTGCTTTACTGTGGAGCCCTAGAGAAGTCACCCGTGGTCACTCATGTCCAGGGAGATCACCACAGCCATCAGCGGTCCCAAAGAACTTAAAAATAATTTCAGAATTAACTTAATTGTTTGGATGCACTCATTATTTAGGTTCTCTTATAAATGATGTTCTCATGTAAGAATTCAGTTTTATTCTGTTTCTGACTTTTGTCTTTATCTTGGAACCTTCTCCACACGTCTTAGATTAAAGGTTGTGTGGTTGACTTGGTGCAATTGTATTTTTGATGACTTTTCTGTGTATTTACAATCTTATTTCATATATTTTGATGCTTTCTTATAAGCTCTTAAAGGTCAATAAATATCAAGTCGTAAGTCATAGCTATTTATCAGTTAAAGAAATTCCTTTATAATAGGACTTGTAGCCCACATTTTTATGTTGCTGTACTGATATTGCCATTTCTAACTTCATTTGTGCTTGAACGTAACTGTTTTGATAAGCATCTTAGTTTGTTGATTCTATGTAATTTCATTTAATTTTTTTCTTGCCGAATGCAGTTGAGATTTATTTTTAAGTCCAGTTAAGGAGAGTTTTTCTCCTAGCAATATAACAAAAAAACATTTACAGGATTATATTTATACTGATCTAAGGATCTTCCTTGTATATCCTGTTTTAAATGCTATTACTAGCTGCTTTTACTTTTTTTTAAAACCTCAAAAAGATTTCTTTCTGCAAAATGTAAATGAATTAATTTTGACTTCTCCTCATGCATGTAAGTTAAAGAATGTGTCCTTTTCTTACTTCCTGGTTTCTAGTAATTGCTAACTTAAGTGAAATTATAGGTAGATTTCACTTATTATTTTAATATCACACATCTTTTCTTTTAACAGTCATTTTGCATGTATATCCCCTGTCATGCCATGATTAAAATTGACGCGTAAGTCCATATGCTTCCTACCAAGTCTTTTATACCAGTTTCATCCTTTTAAGAGAGTTCCCTGAATGCTTCTATATCATGAATGCCTTCCTTTTCCTAAGCAGATAAAAACAGTTTACCATGATTCACCATTATTCTCATATGAAACCTACAAATCATTGTATTTTGTCTGGTTTGGGGGCGTGGAGTGGTCTGAGTTCAGCCTGAAAGATACTTTTCCTTTTCAAGAGGACCCTATCTTCCCTGCTTGGATGATTGTGTGATTATTTTCTTCAACTGAAATCTGCCAGGTTCTACCTAAATGTGTGTTTCCTGGTTTTCCCTTGGTACAAGTTCGGCTCTTTCAGTCTGCAGACTTTGCCCATGTTCCTTAAGCTAAAGACATTTTCTTCTCATGTAAATTACGATTTTAATTTCATTTTTTGGCTTTGTTTTCCTTCTGGGATTATGTGCATTTTCGCATTCATATAACATGTTAAATTTATAATATTCTTCGTCAGTCTTCTACTTTGTACCTTAAATATATTGGTCTGTATGCCAGAAATCCTTCTCACGTCTGTCCTCCATATTACTGATTTTCTTTTCAGTAACATTTGCTCTGTCTTGATATCTTTGTAGATTCCAATTCTATGACCCTATTTTCGGTGACCTTACGGTCTTTCCTCATTGGAGCTAACTCACTCCTCAATTCACTTGTCTTTTTCACGACTTGATTTTGTCTTCTCTCTTATCAGAGTTGATAATTTTTTTTTCAACATTTATTTATTTTTGGGACAGAGAGAGACAGAGCATGAATGGGGGAGGGGCAGAGTGAGAGGGAGACACAGAATCGGAAACAGGCTCCAGGCTCTGAGCCATCAGCCCAGAGCCTGACGCGGGGCTCGAACTCACGGAACCTAAGATCGTGACCTGGCTGAAGTTGGACGCTTAACCGACTGCGCCACCCAGGCACCCCCAGAGTTGATAATTTAAACTTACTTTTTTGTGTGAAATATGGACAGTGCTTATACTAAGTACTTTTCCAAATTTGATACCCCTTCGACTTTATTAATTTTTAAAGGAGAAGAAGTCAACACAAGCTTGACAATAAATAGCGTGTCCTTAATACCTTAGCCCCTCTCATTATCCCTATTGGTTCTCGAATATATTCTTTGCCAAATATTGCCTTGAAATGCACCCCAGTGTTCGGGACCAGCAAGCATTTATCTGGCACAAGTCTACTGAAGTCACCCAGGCTCTTTGCAGTATCTCTCCAGTTCTCTGACTGGGCAGCAGTCAGACAGAGCACGTTTTTCCCTGTGTATCTGTGATGATTGTTCTTCCCTTTTCAGTACATGCTCCTCAAAGGGCTCTTCATTTTCTCTTTATTTCTTCTATTCTCGTCTTGTTGTGTCATTGCAGCTGAGGCTACGGTACGTCTACACTCGGCTCCTATATCAGCACTTGATATTCTGCAAAGTCAAGTCCAAGGGCCTGAAGAGAGAAAGGCTAATAGGACTCAACTTAAGTTTGAAACTTGTCATTAGTGGATGTTATGGTGACATTTCAGATACTGTCTGTGTGATTCGTGCTATATTTTGTCTTTCTCTGCATCTGCATATGTCTTAGGTTTTTCAGACTGCTGTAACAAAAATACTATAGTTCTTGTGGCTTATGAACAACAGAAATTTACTTCTCATATTCTGGAAGCTGGGGAGGCTAAGATCAAGGTGCCAGAAGTTCGGTGTGTGGTTAAGATCTCGCTTCCCAATTCATAGATGGCTGTTTTCTCACTGCTTCCTAAGTTGGCAGAAGGAAGAAAGGAGCCCTCTGGAGTCCCTCTGGAGTCTCTATCTTAAAGATCGAGTCCATTCGTGAGGACTCTATCCTCATGACTGAATTACCTCCTAATATCATCACATTGGGGGGCTAGATTTTAACATGCAAATTTGGGGGAACGGAGAAACAGGTATATTCAGTCTATGTCATTAAAAGTATGTAAATTGGACTTTAGATGAGGATGAATCAGAGCCTACTGTTCTGTTCCCAGGATAAGAGTATTTGGAATTGGTAGCCCTATCCAATGATATACATAGGCAAGTTAGCATCATATGATACGCCTTGTAAATGAAAAGATCTGAGAAAGGAAGCAAAAGAATTCAAAATCACAAAGCAAGGAATGTTCAAGGTTTGAATTCAAGACTAGAATTATAATTTTCAGTTGGAATATTAGCTTATAGCACTTTACTCTCTCAGGTGAACATAAACCTGACTGCTCATGTTACCTTGCTCCGGGTAAATGCGGGTATCTATTTCTTCTTGTATGCCCGGTGCCTTATATGTAATGCTCACGCTTAATTGATGTTTCCCACACACTTCTTAGTAGACAGAAGATAGGAAGATGTTCTTTATTGTGATTACAGGGGATTTACCTATGTACTCCTTAGCCGATGACTCTCCAGGTTAATCCAATGGTTTTTGATCATTTGAGAAGTTGTAGGAAAAAGAGTACTTGAGTTTGGAGTGAGAGTGAGTCTGAGAAAGGATGTGAGGCAACTCAAGGCGGAAATGGAGAACAGGGTGAGGCACGGCAAGAATGCAAAAGTAGGAAGTTGAGATTGAAGGGTGCCACTGCTTTCTGTATTTGGGGGATCACAACAGATGGGATCCCTAAGAATGTTCTTAATGCCCTAAGTACTATGCCGCTTACAGTTCATTCATTCAACTAGTATTTATTGAATACCTTTTACATGCAAGCACTGTTCCAAGTGCTGGGAATATAACAGTGAACAAAGTAGGTCAAATCCTCCCCTCAAGAAGTGAATGTTTGAGGAAAGGGTGGTAGAAGGTCCAGGACATGTAATAAGTCCTGTCATATGCTAGAAAGTATATGGGGACGATGATAACTGAGTCGGGGTAGCTATAGTTCAGATGAACTGATTCCAGCCAGAGTGGATTGCCTCTATTATTTGAATGGCGTATTGAACAGCTGGGCTTCTCAAAGGCATGAACAACTAGACTTATACCCTTACTCTTGCTCAATATTAAAATATTTATTTATATGACTATGATATGGCTTAAAACGGTTATTATTATTTAAAGTTATTTATTTGCTTTGAGAGAGAGAGAGCGAGCATGAGCAAGCTGGAGAGGAGCAGAGAGAAGGAGAGAGAGAGAGAATCCCAAGCTGGCTCCACACTGAGAGCCCAGAGCCTGACATGAGGCTTGAACCCATGAACCATCAGATCAGGATCTGAGCCAAAATCTAGAGCCGGGATGCTTGACTGAGCCGCCCAGACGTCCCTAAAATAGTTTTAAAGTAGACATATACACCTGGCACAAGTTAGGAGTTATTTAACTCTTTGCAAAATTTACCTAATTCAGCCCTAGCTCTGTGCCTGTATTTGAGTTTTTTTTTTTTTTTTTTAAACAATGTACTCTCAATATTTCCTTGCTTGTTTGAGGCTTATTCATGGCTCTGAGACCCCTAGGAATCCCTGCTCAATGTTAAAACTCCTACAGTTTTCCTTTAACTGAAAGTCTCTACAGGCTGTCCATTACTGCTACTCTCTATTCAGCTTGCTTAATCCGTATTTATCTGAATCATGGAAAGATTGCTTTATGCTCTATTTAGCTTCTCAAAGGCCAGAAAGGAGAGATTACCGCCACAGTAAGTACACTGGACACTATCCTGAATCCTCACTTAATTGTTCTTTTCTAATCACGAGGACAGCCTCTCTCTTTCCAGCAGGTATTTGTTCTTACTGATTAATTACTTCCATTCATTTAAAAACTAATTTCCTTAGAAACTCCTCTAGCTGACTTCTTAATTATGTTTTCCCCAAGCCTGGCCATTGTCAGAGGACTTACTCGGTATTAAAGAGATTATACTTCTATTGTCATGAATATTTGAATACTTTAAAACTGATCTTAATGGTGTTTAAGGCAGAGGTGACTGTTTGGGGCTCAGAAAGTGAATTGCAGGGTGGTGGAGGTGTGGCAGAAAAGACAATTTAAAAGAACGTGGGGGAAATGAACAACACTGGAGGACTGGGGAACAAGTGAAGGTGAAACATGCAAAAAATGATCAAAGGTAAATAATCTATTAGGCGTAATTTAAGCACATTTTACATGTTGGCGTCACAGTTTTTCCTGGGCACTCCCTACACCTCAGAATCTACTGAATTTCTGTAGCCGAACATTCAATGAGTAGTGAAGAGTTTCAGCGAGTTAAAATTATATTTAGATCTCTCTCTGTCTCTGTCTCTGTCTGAGCGTCCTTCCCATAAACTGCCCTGTGAACAGGGAACTATACCTCACCATCATAGCATGTGTGTGATTAAGCACCCCAGAGGCCCGAGTTCCTCAGTGAAGTGCTCCTATGGCATCTATTTCCGTAATAACGTCGTGTTAAAGTTTACCTGTGAAATTCTCAAAGGAAGGGCAAATAAATCAGAAGGAATTTTAGATGAGTGTTTTTTTTTTTTTTTTGAGTATGGAATTAGGATGGTTAAATGGGAAGGATAAAACGGTAAGGAGATGGGTGTCCAACAAATGACCCCTCTGTGGATTTCCTTGATTCCTTCTGAGAAAGTCAGGGTTAACCAAAGGCTCTTTCTTCTAAGACACTGTGGGCAGTTTGTGTGCACAGACGGGTGGAATTTATTAACTTGAAGATAATAGAGGGTCTTTTAGGAGTGTATAATGTACTGATTACTAAACCAAGGAATATTTCAGGGATGTCTGGAAAGTTTGTTTTTTGCAAGTAAACTTGCATTGTGTGCATTGATGAGGTGCAGCTATACTTAAAGATAGAAGATTAGCTATAAGACTAACTAGGGACACCTTAATAGCAAGTGATTATTCTATGTTCATTTCTACCCCACGCTAGTCCATTGCATCCCAGCAGAGAAATGGGAATTCAGGGCCTCCCAAATATCCCTGTGGCATGTGCTGTAGAACCTGTTTGGCTAATCATTGGCAGAGTTTGGCATCAAGCCAGCTTTCGATTTGGGGCAAGTATGATTGACAATTTGGCCTTCTGTGCTCTTGGACATGATCATCCCAGCACCCACTCTTCTGTTAGAAGATGAGGAGTATGGGGACCCTCAGAAAATACAGGTGTGAAGAGTCAACCTAATTCTTCTGACCCCTTCATCTTACACTGCCTTCTAGATTCTCAAAGACATATACGCTTTTTTCTCCAAGTTAAAACACATAAGTGCAGTTTTATTAGCATCAGTTTACTGTAGAGTTCTAAGAGTGGTGGTTTTAAAATGTGTTCACAAATTCCTGGATTCCCCCGGCTTCAAAAGGCAGAGTTTAATTCACCTGTCCTCGATGATGGGCCAGACTTAGGGACTCACTTCCAATGAATAGAATGTTCCATGAACATCATGCTATGTGACCTGCAGAGCTAAGGTCACAAAAAGGATACAGCTCCCATGGGTAAGTCAGCTCCCATGCGGTGAGAAAGCCCAAGTGGCCCTGCGGGGAGGGGGCCCACATGGAGAAGAATTCAGACGTGCTAAAGGCCAGCACGGACAGGCTATGAGAGTGAGCCGCGCTGGGAGCCGGCCCTCAAGCCTCGGTCGAACCTTCGGATGACTGCAATCCCACTGGCGTCTGACTGCAGCTTTAGCATAGGTATTAAGCTGGAACCATCCAGTCGAGCTGCTCCTGAATTCCTAGCCTGCGGAAATTGTGAAAGGTAATATGGGATTCGTGCTGTTTTAAGCGACTAGGTGTTGGGGGTGATGTTTTATGCCGCAATAGCTAACCAATACAGATGTTGGTAATGGACTGCCGCCATGAGAAAATCTTAAGTAGGTGACAGGCATTTGGACAGGGTGGTAGGCAGATCCTGGGAAGACTTTGAGGAGGTGTGAGGGAAGCCAAGCTGCCTCCCGGGAAGAGACTGTTATAGAAATGTGAATGCCTTCAAGGAGGCTTTTGATGATGGCTTTAAGGAAAGCGAGGGAAACTGTTTTTGGAAACTGAAAGGAAAGGGAATTCTTGTCCAGTAATGGCAGGGAGTTCAGTAACCTAGCACCGGTGATAATACAGAAAATGCACCATAATGAATTGGGTTATTGACTGAAGGAGAACTCCGGGAAAAGTGTTGGAGATGCCTCCTGGTTTCTTCCTGTGGCTTCCAACAAAAAGCAAGAGGGGAGAGACAAGCCAAGGAAAGATTGTCCTAGGCAAAGGAAGTGGGACCTGGTGGGTTTGAAAATTCCTAGCCTCTTCAGATGGCAAACAGTGCTACAGTGAAGGAACAGGCTTTGGGGCAAAGGTAAAATCCAGGGTACTCTGAGAAAAACACAATGTAAAGGTAAATCTGGGAGTGTCACTACTGAGTTCTTTGTGAAGAAGTCAGAGAACCATTTGGTGATACAAAAGGCCCTCCAATGAATTTAAGGGCAGGCAGCTTCCTGGGGGACCCTGAACCAGAAACACTTAGCCAAGTCACTCCTGAATCTCCAACCTACGGAAATCATGGGAGATAGTAAATATTTACTGCTCCTTTAAGACATTAAGTTTTGGTATAATTTGCTGTGCAGTGATACATACCTAATACCGTTACCACTGACATTTAATTATAAAATCAATGGCATGGCTGGTCTGATGGAAGATTGAAATGAAGTGGATTTCCTGATTTTCACACATGGAAATGCTGGGGAAATACACTGGAATTACTTGGAACAAATCCCCACATAACCGAGAAAAGGGGCATCTAGTAGACACCTAGAGAGAAATCAAAGTCTTGTTGGTCACAGGGTGAACTGAATGCACTACCGTGTCCCCTTGAGGTTCCTTATTAGATGTAGGGCCATGTCCTGCAGGGACAGAAGCATGAGGCAAGTCCGCTTTGATAAAGCCAAGAGCCTGTATGTGGGCTCTCTCTTCAGAAACTGTCGACCTCTCCTGGCCAGCCAGGAGAGGCAACACACTTGTTGGTTATTTAAAGCTTCTCATCTACTGATTATTGTCCCTGCTTTCTTCCTCTTTTTTTAAAGTTGATTTATTTATTTGGAGAGAGACAGAGCGTGAGTTGGGGAGGGGCGGAGAGAGGGAAACAGAATCCCAAGCAGGCGCCATGCTCCCAGGGCAGAGCCCGATGCAGGGTTCGAACCCAGGAAACCATGAGATCATGACCTGAGCTGAAACCAAGAGTTGGACGCTCAACCAACTGAGCCACCCAGTCCCTTCTTTCTTAAGGGAAATTTCTTCGAAAACAAAGCAGAGGAGGTGCATGTAAGGAATAACGGAGCTAGAACACCTTGTTTTCTACAGTCGGCACAAGTATGGCCAGGCTCACTCTCCTACTGCCTGTCTTCTATCTATCTTTTGATCTACTGATCAATCATATTTATACACTCTAGTATGCAGGGATGGGATGATTCTCAAGCCAATATGTATTACTTGTTTAATTAAATTGGAAAATGGAAGTCATCTCTTCGTGGAAAGTAAGTTTGATTTGGCTGGTGCTTTTGACAATGAGGCAGGACTGGAACTGGATTGAAGCAAATTAAGGTGCCTGGGGTACAAAATGTAAGGAAGCATCAAAAGCGCAGGGCACAAAAGGAAAAAGACAAGCAAGTGGGACCACATCAAACTGCAGTTTCTGCACCGCAAAGGAAACAACCAGCAAATTGAAAAGGCATCCCACAGAATGGCAGAAAATAGTTACAAACCATCTATTTAATAAGGATGTCGTATTCATAATATAAAAGGAACTCATACAACTCAGTAGGAAAAAAAAACCCCAATTAACCTGGTTTAAAAATGGGCAAAGGAACTGAATAGACGGTTTTCCAAGGAAGGCGTATAGATGGCCAACAGGTATATGAAAAGATGCTCAACATCACTCAACATTCAGAGAAATGCAAATCAAAACCATAATGAAATATTATCTGCCTTAAGATGTTAGGGTGGCTATTATCAAAAAGTCAAAAGATAACAACTGTTGGCAAGGATGTAGAGAAACGGAACCCTTATACACTGTTGGTAGGGATGTGAATGGGTATAGCCATTACTGAAAACAGTATGGAGGTGCTTCAGAAAATTCAAAATATAACTATTATAGGGTCTATTAATCCCACTTCGGGGTATATGTTCAAAAGAAATAAAATCACTATCTCAAAGTACAAAAAGATATCTGTACTCTCATGTTCATTTCAGGATTATTCACAATAGTCAAGATTTGGAAACAACTAAGTGCCCATCAACAGACAAATAGATAAAGACAATGTGATACACACACACACACACACACACACACACACACACGCACACACAATATGAATGGACTATTAATCAGCCTAAAAAAGGAAGGAAATTCTGCCATTCGTGATGACACGGATGAACCTGGAGAAAATTATGTTATGTGCAATACTCAGACACAGAAAGACAAACATTCCATGATGTCACATAGATATGGAATCTAAAAAGGTTGAACTCATAGTAATATGAGAGTAGAATTATGGTCACCAGAGGGGAAGTGGGGGAAAAGAGAAGATACTGAGCAAAGGGTAGAAACTTGCAGTTTTGAGTTAAATAACTCTAGAGACCTAATGTACAGCATGGTGCCTGTAGTTAATAATAATGTATTCTATACTTGAAATGTGTTAAGAGAGTAGATTTCCAGTGCGCGCGCACGCGCGCGCACACACACACACACACACACACAGATGGGTAACTATGTGAGGTGATGGCTATTTTAATTAGTTTGATTTTTGTCACTATTTCATAATGTGTACATATATCAAAACATCACGTTATACACCTCAAATATATACAGTTTTTATTTGCCAGTCATACTCCAATAAAGCTGGAGAAAAATACTCCCATTAAGACTGATTTCAAAATACCAGCATGATGTTACTGAACACAGGGTGGGAATGAAATACACACATTAGGCTGTGGCTGGCCGGTGTAAGCCAACTTTTGCATGACACTCATTCTTTTCCCAAAGTGGTATGTCTGTCCAAATTTTGTCAACAACTCAGGTTTGTTTATTTTTTTTTTTATTTTTATTTTTATTTTTTTTCAACGTTTATTTATTTTTGGGACAGAGAGAGACAGAGCATGAACGGGGGAGGGGCAGAGAGAGAGGGAGACACAGAATCGGAAACAGGCTCCAGGCTCCGAGCCGTCAGCCCAGAGCCTGACGCGGGGCTCGAACTCCTGGACCGCGAGATCGTGACCTGGCTGAAGTCGGATGCTCAACCGACTGCGCCACCCAGGCGCCCCAACTCAGGTTTGTTTATATGTGCCAGAAACCTGACGGTGATTTAGAGCTCTTCCTCTAAGATTCTTGGTTTTGCTGCTGTTGTAATCATGTATGGTCAGCTCTATCCCTCTGTCTAGAAGACTCTAGTAATATAACTTCTGAGACTATTTATATAGAAATTAGAACAATAGTAACTACCTTTACTACCTCATGATGAATTGAATATAAAATGATTTACAAATAATGATTAATTGCTGATATCCCATTATTCTCTTTTTTTCCTTTGACATAATACTTCTAACCCATAGCCTTAGGTCTTTAAACTTAGTAAAAGTCATATTCGGAGATAATTTGAAGTTAATGATATTTACCTGATGAAGACAGTTCGCCTTTGGTTAGCTGGTAAATCCTTCTTCTAAAAATGGCAGGGTTGCAGTAAATTAACCATGCCCTAACCTTTAGCTTTGTGGCTGAATGCTTTAGTTACGTTCTTTCCAAATCAGTGGAGCCCACTGGCCCACTGACAAATGAAAACAGCAACAACGAGAGCTGTATTTTGTGTTTTCTTCTTACCTATTGGAACATTTGTCAAGACTGACTCCAATTCCTTTTTACTTAGGCATCAACATGAATGTGTGTGTGTGTGTGTGTGTGTGTGTGTGTGTGTGTGCGCGCGCGCGCGCCCGTGCGCACAAGCATGTGAGCACGTGCTTGAATTTATGTGTTTGAGGTGTGGATGGCGTTTTAGAGAGGAATATATGATACAAAAATAAACTTCACCGAGAAAAATCCCAATATTTCTAGAAGCTACTTCTTTCTTTTGTGCCATGCATAATGGATATATTTAGGCTTATCTCATTTATCTTGTTTACCCAATGTTTTGTTTGTTTGTTTGTTTGCAGTATTTGATGCTCTTTTTGAGTGACTGCTTGACACACAGTTCAATGGGCTCCATTGTTTAGGCCAAGAATTAGTAGTTCTCCATTTTTCTCCTCATACCTCGTGAGCAACAGTTAGGGACAGTAAGTGGGTAAGGGGATCGGGAAAAACAGGGTGGGGTTCCATGAGCCTAAGATGGTGGAACCATGTGTGTTTGCGAATTGTGTGCACAACAGGAAGGAGAAGAGCAGGTCAAGTAGAGCATCCAAGAAATTCCAGTATTACTGAGTAAGAATTGTTTTACCAAATTCTCATCCCAGTCTTTACTAGGGTTGAGCTTTAGGCTTCTTTAACTGTTATCTAACTTGTTTTTTCTTTTCAAGTTTATTATTATTATTATTATTTGAGAGAGAGAGAAAGCATGAGTGGAGGAGGGGCAGAGAGAGAGAGAGAGAGAGAGAGAGAGAGAGAGAATTCCAAGCAGGCTCCTCAGTGTCAGCACAGAGCCCGATGTGGGGCTCAAACTCATGAACTGTGAGATCATGACCTGAGCCGAAATCAGATGCTTAAGGAACTGAGCCACCAGGCGCCCCCCCCTTTTTTTCTCTTTTTAATGACTAGTACATGCAGAATAGAATGACCATGTGTTTGATTTGTTTGGAGGGAGAGGAAGGATTTGGGTAAAGGAGAGTGTGAGAGAGAGGAATTGTGAATATTTATTGTGTTATATAATCCATCTTCTCTTTTTACTTACTCCTCTCTTCTATTTCTTCTTCTTGCAGAGAGCTGGGTCAGCGTTTTTGTTTCCTTTTTCCCCTTAATGAAGTGGGAATCAGTGAAACTTCAAATCAATCTTGTGTTTCCAGGGAGGGTGCAAGCAGTTGAGAAACGTGCTCTTCTTCCTAGGTAGCTTGTGTTAACACTATTCAGAAAGTCATTTGGAAAAAAAGTGTGTGTGGAGAACATTTTTCTAACATACATCATCAATTGACTCAAAGTTTTGGCTGCTTAAAAATTGTATAACATCATACTCCTCTCCCTGGAACTGTAGTTTTGGTGTTTTACTTTGTTTTGTCTGTTTTCAATATTCATTTGTATGCTAAGTGTGGTCCAGAATGTATAAAGTCGTAGCAGGTAAATTTCCATGTCTGCATGTTGACCTTGGTTTTTCAATCCGCAGTCTCTCCGAGGAAAATTTCTTCATTTCTTAATTCCTATCAGTTTCCTGTCTCCCTCTCAGATGCATCCTCAAGACTTAGAGATTTCATGTGTATTATTCTCATTTTTAAAGTTATCATCTCATGTTCAGTCCCCAAGTACCACCCTCTCACCTTCCCCTATGACTGCAGGTAGTTCAGAATCCTCTTAATTTACTGGCAGGTTTTCATTCGGTAAACATGTTGAATGCCTTTCTTATGCTAGCCACCTTGCTAGGTGCTTAGAATACAAAGATGTATAAGTCATGGTCTCTGTCCTCAAAAGGACCTCATCATCCAGTAGGGAGACAGGCAGGAAAACAGGAAATTACATTACAGAATGATAAGTACTGTTGGAAAGGAAAGCACCAGGGACAGTGATCCAAGGAAGAGAAATTAATTCTGCCTGTGGAGTAGGGAGAGCTTCACAGGAAGGCAGTGCTTGAATTATTCCTTGAGCGATGGCTAGATGAGTAATCTTTGTTGAAGAATTTTGTTCTAATTAATATGCAGACACAGAAAAGGATAACGAAACTCCCCTCTCTCCCCTTCAGTTGGAGAACATTACAAATAATCCTGAGTTAGAGCATAACGTATGGTCTGATACAGTTCCTCTAGAGAACTAGACCTAAAGTTATGTCAACTTGTTAATCCTAATTTAAGCTAACTCTTGAGCTATACCTCCTCTCCTCTACATTTGGGTTTTCTTCTCTCAACCATCATTCTCTTAATGCTTTTTTTTTAAGGGTTGTTGTGGGAGGCAAAATAATGGCCTCCCAAAGATGTCCACATCCTGATACCCAGATCCTGTGACTATGTTACCTTGCATTGGAAAAGGGGGTTATAAGGGCACCTTGTTGGCTTAGTTGGTTAAGCCTCCGACTCTTGAGTTCAGCTCAGGTCATGACCTCACAGTTGTGGGATCAAGCCCTGCATTGGGCTCCGTGCTGAGCATGGAACCTGCTTAAGAATCTCTCCCCGCCACCCCCCCCCCCCAGCCTCTAAAAAAACAGTGGTGGTGGTGGGAATTATAGTGACAGATGGAATTAAGACTGCTAATTATCTGATCCTAAGGTAAGGGCATTGTCTTGAACCACCTAGATGGCCCAGCATAATTACAAGGGTTCTGAAACTAGAAGAGGGAGGCTGAAGTCTGTCAGAGTGATATGATGGGACAGATGATTGGTTGTCGCTGGCCTTGAAGATGGAGGAAAGGACCACAAGCCAAGGAATGCCAGTGGCTTCTAGAAGCTGGAAAGGACAAGGAAATAAGTTCTATGCCGGAATCTGCAGAAACAATGCAGATGTCCAACACCTTGATTTCAGCTCAGTGAGATCAGGTTTGGCCTTCTGACCTCCAGGCATGAAAGACAATAAATGTGTGTTGTTTTAGGCCATCCGTGTTGTGATAGTTTGTTACAGCAGCAATAGGAAGCTGTTAAAGTCTGTCTTAATTACTCTTGTATTATACAGTGTTCACACTCCATTCCTATGATTTCATAGAGCTTCTCTACTTCTCCATAGCCTTGACCATCCCATCAGGACATTGGTCTGTTTATCCAGCTCTCCAGATTCATTTGTTAGTTAAGGAATCGTTGTCTAAGTGCTATTTAGTGCTCTTTCAACACAAAGCAATATTGAACATTCCGCATTTATATTTTTTCATATTTATTTCCAAGTTTGACATGAGACCCCAATTTCCAATTATGCTATGCCTCAGTTCTTGCCTGTCTCCCTGCCTGCTCAAACAGGCTAACCTTTCTTCCCCACCCAAATTGTATTCTTCTTAAAAAGGCTGTATTGGGGCGCCTGGGTGGCGCAGTCGGTTAAGTGTCCGACTTCAGCCAGGTCACGATCTCGCGGTCCGTGAGTTCGAGCCCCGCGTCAGGTTGATGGCTCAGAGCCTGGAGCCTGTTTCCGATTCTGTGTCTCCCTCTCTCTCTGCCCCTCCTCCGTTCATGCTCTGTCTCTCTCTGTCCCCAAAATAAATAAACGTTGAAAAAAAAAATTAAAAAAAAAAAAAAGGCTGTATTAGCCCAAACATACAGTGGTGCATGGGAAGCATTTGTTGACAGAACTGGGTGATTAGCTCAGGGTCCAAACTTACTCCTATTATACTGCAAAATGAAGACGTGCCTTATAAGACAGTGGGGCAGGTCGGGGGAGCGGGGGCAAGGGCAGGCATTGGTTGAATACAGACACAGTTTGGAACTAAATAAAAGGACGTGGTTATCTGTTTTGGTGCATGTCCAGACTATTGTTCTTCCAGGCAGTCTCCATCCTCCTTTCATCAGTGCCTATCATATTGCAGTCTACCAAGCCATGGTGATAGGCATGTGCTCATGAGGAGGTATAAAGCCCTGAGAAATGCCACTAGGAGACAAGTTGGGTAAACATTCCAATGACAGGAAGTTGAAGGAGAAAAAAAGTTCTTGGGGACATTTTTAGATCACAGACCTGGCCATTCTGGGATCTAAAAGCTCTTCATGGGAGTCGTTTGTGGATGAAACACAGTAGCTCATTGCTCTGAAAAGCTCTTAGAAGTAATGCATTCTCTCAAAATTGGATCTTCTCCACCCAAAGGAGCAAGTAACTTCAGGTTACAACTAAGCAGGAAATAACTTCCAGACATGTGCTGGTAAGAGAAACAGAATCGGAGTCAGAGTGGCCCTTTGGAGGTGACATTCATCAGCCTGTTGAACTTACCATCATCCTGTCTGTTCTGTTGCCACATCTAAGAGGGAATCTAAGGTCCAACTCCTCCTTCCCATCCTTATCTGGCAGTATCCTGTTCAGTTTCTTTGTTTCAGTATTTGAATTCACCTAAGTTTCATCTTCTTACTTCCAGTTTGGGAAAACATCTCATGTCCTAAGAAGTGATTTTAGGAGTGGGAACTACCTGGAGTTGGGTGTTAAAATATAAATATATAGTTCTAAGAATTTTTCTAAGGTATGGTTATGATGGTTCTTCAAAAGTCAGTTCATGTTTCAAAAGCATGAATAAAATATCATAAAAGGAAATAATTTCCTGGCTATGGTAGGAGTTGAGAACTCGTGGCTGGGGTAGATATGGGCAAGCTGTAACTAAAGAAGGAAGCCCAATGAGAAAATAATGGAAACTGAGAGGGTGAACTGGAAATCTGAGAGTAGAGAAAGTGTCCACCATCAGAGATCCACAGAGGGTTACCACAGACATTTTTAACATCGAGAAATAATCTCAATTTTAAGTAAATTTTATCAACAAGGGTGGAAAAAACAGCCAACACATCCCCTAGAACATTCTAAGTTCTACGCTGGAAGAAAAAGAAAGACAAGGAAGGAATTTACCCATCTTGGGAACTAAAGAGGGCTGAGCAGGCACTTGCTTGTCCTATCAGCGTGACTCTGGGTGGGTCAATGTCACAAAACCTCAAACCTAGGAAGGATATTGAATATTATAATGTGTAAGGCACTGGTCTACAAGATAAAATATTTAATCCCCATAACAATCTTATGAGGTAGATACTATCACCATCACCCACTTACTATAGGTGAGAATATTGAAGCACACCTACTTGCCAAAGGTGTCAATGCTTATGAGTAGTGAAACTGAGATTTGAACCCAGACCTTCAGGTGCCAAGGTCAGTCACTTTCATCACTATACCATACTACCTCGGGGGGAAGCTTTGGACAATGGGAGTGATGATGATTTGGTCTAAGAATGGACCGATAGGAAAAGACCGAACCAGCGTCTGTCACGGCAGCCGTGGGATGGGAGTTGAGGCTCAAATCTACTTTGACCACAGCAAGGTAATCATCACAACAAAGAATAAAGACGGCAATCAACATTTGCAACGTAGACCTCCACCAAATTTTCCAGGGGTTTTAACACTCTCCATGATGCAAGGTTAGTCGGTAGAGCTTGGGCAGGAGAGGAGAGGGGAGCTTGGAGCAGGATGTCGGAACCAGATGGTCTCAGAAATTGACCACGTGATCTGAACGCAGAAGGGAGGTCTGAGAACGAGAGCCACGACTGTGTCGTGAAAAGTCGTAGTTACTACCGTAAGTGATTTTGATTGCTTTGCAGCTTGTTAACAGTGGCAGCTACCGTGTGTGTGTTACAAGTGCTGTGAATCTTCACACCACAGGTGATGTAGGGGCCGCCTAACTCCATAAGGCACCATTCTCCCGGAATATTCTTCCTGCTGGAGTTGTGTGGCAGTGGCCCATCTGCCTGGCTTGTGTCCGTGGGGAGAAGGCTGTAGAGTTGGCAGAACAGGTGTTGCGCTTCTTGACTTTGGAAGATAGGTGTGCGTGTAGTCCTTGTGCTCTGTATCTCTCAGAACTCTCTTTAGTTGATAAGGACTTTCCAATCAGCCTTTTTCATTATCTCCTGCCTGCTTTAACTTCGGACATATTCACATTCATCAGTCTTGTCTTATCGGAACAGCCAGCGGGGACCAGCGCCAGGCACAATGGAAGAGGCAAGATGCAGAGGCTTTAATTATATTCACACTCGAGGAGCCTCCAGACTTTGCGAGTTAAAAACGGCCAGTGACAGAGCTGCACACGTGACTCTGACACATTGATGAGGGGGCAGATTCATTCAGGGGATGCTCTTGGGGGTGCCCTTCAAGTGCTCTCTGGTAGCATCGTAGTCCTGGATTTCTAGAAAGACTTGCTCTATAGCTTGGTTACTTTGCTTCGGGAGTAAGAAAGAATGCACACTTTCAGTGTGATGCAACAGACATCGTGGAGCTCCTTATCTGGCTTCTCTTGGAGGTGTTGGGAATGAGAGAGAAACAGACCCTGCTTTCGGTGATCCCCAAATGGAGCCAGGTTTGAAGAGCACTGTCCTAAAATGAGACTTTGGGAATTCACATGTAAGAGTTGGGAAGAAGGGATCCTCTTACGGTTTGGAGACTCTGTTATTATATTCCAAGATGGCTGGTAGGCAAAAGGAAAGAAGGGTGCTGTTGTGCAGCAGAGATCAGTGGCCCTATCTGGCCAGGTTCAAATACGGGGGCGTCATAGCATCTAACGTAGTAAAATCCAGGGAAGTAACATGAATAACAAGGCACGGAGTATTTGGCGAAGCAGATTTAAGGTAGTAATCTTTATAGGAGTTTTGGACCTGCATACTCAGGAAAATCTTGGGGGAGCTCAATTCTTAATGTATATTTAAGGAGAAGCCAGAAAACTGCATCTAAAAGGCAGAGGAAGTGCATACATTCATGCACCAGCCTTAAAATTATGGAAATTTGTGCCACCCTACAAACTCATTTAGGTTTTTTTTAATTGTTCATTTATGCTTTAACCAACCAATTCCATGGAAATAGGCCATCCAAGACTCACAAATGCTCAACTGGTTCAATTGGACAGTAATAGTGATAATATTGGTTATATTCTATCAATTGCACACTTACATATGCCAGTACTTGACGTATATTATTCTATTTAGTTGTCATAATAGTCCTATAAAATAGGTAATTGGGATGATGCCTGTTACTCAGATGAAGGCATGGGGCACAGAGAGGTTAAATACGTTGTCCGGGGCATCACATAGCATAAGAATGGGGATATCAGCACAGTAAGTCTGATTCTTAACTGTTCCCTATCCTACTCTCTCTACTGTGTGAGGGAGAGGCTTGGTGTAGTTGCAAAAAAACTGGTTTGGCAGTAATACAATGAAGATTCTATGCCTGATGGCCTGCTGTGTGATCTCGAGTTAGTCACTCAACCTCTCTGGACTTTAGTATTTTCTTCAAAGTGACCAGACATGAGATTCTCTATATCTACCTTATCTGTCTGTCTGTGTGTCTATCTATCTACGTTTTCTAGAAAAAAAGAGTACTGGGACTCACTTTGCTTGTGTGTGTGCGTGTGAAATTGTCACAGGAAAAATAACTTCTGTTTTATCAGTAAATATCCTTCTTCCTCATCCTCCTGGTAGGATGGAAAACTTTTTGGAAGGTAGGTGAAGCCAGACCTGCTTTCTTTTTTTTTTTTTTTAATACTAATCTGTATCCTACAGAGGGTGGCTCTCTGGCTCCCTGATCTTTTGTGATCTAGATGGGTCTTTTGAGCTTTTTGTCTGGAGCACGATGGTTCTGCAACAAGAAGATTAGTCTCTTCGGGAAATGAATCAGGCAGAGGAGGCAGTTCTGAATCTCCAACAGGTAGGTACGTGATGGGGAGTTCTGAAGCTTGTCTACTTCGACAGGAAATTGCCTGGGGGAAGTCTGAGGTGGAGGAAGAAATCCAGACAGGCTGGGATGAGGCAGACATTGAAGTTTGGAGTTGTTTAGATTGTTTTATATTGGTAGAACGTGGAAAAAAATTCAATCCCAGAAGATGCACTCCACTTGCTATGTGATATTGATCATACTGAAGATAATGTAGCTGGGCACCAGAGGATACCCAGTTTGGCCTACCCTCTTGGAGAGTTCTTGAGTTTCTTTGACCCCGGTGTGCTCTCCAAGGCGAACAAGGCTTGTTAGGCAGGTGTGGGAATAAAGCTGAAATAGAACCATGGTTCTTGAATCTTAAAGGAATTTAGTTTCTTTTTTAAAAAAAATATAATTTATTGTCAAGTTAGCTAACGTACAGTGTATACAGAGTGCTCTTGGTTTCAGGGGTAGATTCCTGTGATTTATCACTTACATACAACACCCAGTGCTCATCCCAACAAATGCCCTCCTCAGTGCCCGTCACCCATTTCCCCCTCTCCACCCCCCCACCATCAACCCTCAGTTTGTTCTCTGTTTTTAAAAGTCTCTTATGGGTTTGCTTCCCTCTCTGTTTGAAACTATTTTTTTCCCCTTCCCTTCCCCCATGGTCTTCTGTTAAGTGTCTCAAGTTCCACATATGAGTGAAAATATATGATATCTGTCTTTCTCTGACTGACGTATTTCACTTAGCATAATACCTGCCAGTTCCATCCACATTGTTGCAAATGGCAGGATTTCATTCTTTCTCGTTGCCAAGTATTCTATTGTATACATAAACCACATCTTCTTTATCCGTTCATCTGTTGATGGACATTTGGGCTCTTTCCATGATTTGGCTGTTGCTGAAAGTGCTCCTATAAACATTGGGGTGCCTGTGCCCCTGTGAATCAGCACTCCTGTATTCTTTGGATAAATCCCTAGTAGTACTATTTCTGGGTCATAGGGTAGTTCTATTTTTAATTTTTTGAGGAACCTCCATGCTGTTTTCCAGAGCAGCTGTGCCAGTTTGCCTTCCCACCAACAGCACGAGAGGGTTCCCATTTCTCCACATCCTCACCAACATCGGTTGTTTCCTGAGTTGTTAATTTTAGTCACTCTGACCAGTGTGAGGTGGTGTCTCAGTGTGGTTTTGATTTGTATTTCCCTGATGATGAGTGATGTTGAGCATCTTTTCATGTGTCTGTTGGCCATCTGGATGTCTTCTTTGGAAAAGTGTCTATTCATGCCTTCTGCCCATTTCTTCACTGGATTATTTGTTTTTCGGGTATTGAGTTTGGTAAGTTCTTTATAGATTTTTGATACTAACCCTTCATCTGATATGTCATTTTCAAATATCTTTTCCCATTCCGTCGGTTGCCTTTTGTTGATTGTTTCCTTTGCAGTGAAGAAGCTTTTCATTTTGGTGAGGTCTCAATAGTTCATTTTTGCTTTTATTTCCCTTGCCTTCAGAGACGTGTCAAGTAAGAAGTTGCTGTGGCTGAGGTCAAAGAGTTTGTTGCCTGTTTTCTCCTTCAGGGTTTTGATGGTTTTCTGTCTCACACGTAGGTCTTTCATCCATTTTGAGTTTATATTTGTGTGTAGTGTCACAAAGTGGTCCAATTTTATTCTTCTGCATGTCACTGTCCAGTCTTACCAGCCCCATTTGCTAAAGAGACTGTCTTCTTTCCATTGGATACTTTCCTGCTTTGTCAAATATTAGTTGGCCATACATTTGTGTGTCCAATTCTGGGTTCTCTATTCAATTTCATTGGTTTATGTGTCTGTTTTTGTGCCAATACCATACTGTCTTGATGATTACAGCTTTGTAGTAGAGGAAGTATTTATTTCTTTAAAATTCACAACTCCCGTAATGCTTTCTCAATCTATAGTCCATATGTCTTCCCAAGTCAAGAATATTTGATCAAATCTTTTAAAAAAATTTTTTTAATGTTTATTTTTGAGAGTGAGAGAGACAAGGAGGAGAGAGAGACAGAGAGACAGAGAGAGACAGAGTGCAAGCAGGAGAGGGGCAGAGAGAGAGGGAGATACAGAATCTGAAGCAGGCTCCAGGCTCCGAGCTGTGAGCACAGAGCCCTACATGGGGCTTGAACCCATGAACTGTGAGATCATGACCTGAGCCAAAGTCAGACACTTAACCAACCTAGCCACCCAGGCACCTCAAGATTTGATCAAATCTAGTTTAGTTTACATTTAAAAAGAAAAACAATAGAAACATTGAATATAATTTTTCAAACTATTACATATACTTCTCACTTCTAAAAGATAGTTTAAAACAATTCTTTCTCCTCCTTCCTTATGAGTTACTGTTAGCAGGTAATACCAAATAGGCTTTCATGATAATCTAGCAAAAGCATTTATTGAACTTTTAACGTGGAGCTGGGATCAAGCTCAGATTCCACACTGTCTGCTTCACACATGGGTTCTTGTTTGCCTGTGTTGTTAGTCTGTTGGCCACTACCCCTGACCCCACCTGTAGGGGGATTTACAGGGGGGTCCGTGGAACTGAAGTCTCAGGGCCTCTCACTTGACTGGGTCGTTCCAGGTCTCTGGGAAGAGCCTAGCAATGGGATACATAGCCATGTGTTTGTAAGGTTGGTAAAAGTGAGATGTTTTAATGGCAGTCAGGACCATTGTCTCTTTCCATTCTGACTTCCTTTCTGTTAAGCTTTCTTTGGTGTGGGGCAGTGCTGGAGTAGACCTTCTGGGCACTCAGCTTAGGGGACGTTGAAGGGAGCATACATTTGATGAGTTTAGTGGGATATGTTCATGGACCTCATAGTCACTCTGTTGTACAGTTAAGCTACTGTCTGTGCTCTCATAATATTCTTAAAGAGGACCCACAGAATTTATATAAGCTTCAAGTTTCCAACAACCTAATTCCTTAATCAGGTGTTTCTCAGTGTGGTCTTTGGATCATCTGTATCACTCTGTGTCTTGAAACGCAGCTTTCTGGCCTATACCCAAGCTCTACTGTGTCAGAATCTCTTGGGACAGGACTAGAGAAGGCACGGTTTACGAGGTCAGGGACTTTGGCTTCGAGTCATGTGTGTATGTGTACGTTTCCTTACTGCTGATTCCCCAAGACTGTCTTGGGGCAAAGTAGGTGCGTAACTCTCATTAAATTGAATTTTTATGCACGTAGAGACTTGAGGATCGCTGCCTCTGCCTATTTGCTATCTTCTCATATTTCAAGGCTTATAGATCAAGATTTTCCAATACGGTGCTGATGTTTCCAAGAATGTGAGGAATAGAAAAGTCCTCGAGACTCTAAGTCAGTGGCTTTCAGATGGAAAGTGAGGAGGGATAACAGTTTCATGGAGTGATTTTTCGAGCTACATTTGCGACATCCCATATTCTACTGTTTTTCAGGGGCAAGTCTGAGGGCAGGTAATGTGTGAATCTTCTAGGCCGTGAAATGGATGGTGTGAATTGGGAAATTCTTCATGGTGGTTCTGATCCTCCCTCCTCCAGTCACGAACATGGATTTAATTCAGTCTCTCTTTTAACAAACAGGGTCTCTGAAATATAGAGAAGTTGGGGTAAGGTTTTCTGTTTATCTGGGGAACAGAGTCAGGGCGGGGGCTTCATTCTTTAAAACTATAGTTTCTTCAATTAGTGTTCTTTCAATTAGCTTACAGGCAGGAAGTTTAGATGTGGCTTCCTTTAAAAAAATTTTTTTTTTAATTCTCCAATATTTGGAGGGCACATACAGCTCTTACATTTGTTCCAAATTATTTTGGGTTGCTTCTCGTAGTTTCTTGTGTATACATATGGTATTTTCTTATCTTTTAAATTTACAAAGAACAGATAACCCATCTTTAAATTCTTTTATATTTCTGAAGGGAAGTAGCTAAATGATGAGCCAATATTAAGAGGGCAAAAATAATTAACGATTAATTTCTTAGCATCTTCAGATAATCCACTTGGTATGGCAAGATGCTTTTAGATACAGCATTTCAAGGGCAAATGAAATTCTTGTTAGAAATATTGTCCACATTGTGAAATTCATGCCAGTTAAAGATGAATATGGCCTGGGGGGGCATAAGAAGGGTACAACATCAACATATGGTAGCCCAGAGAGGGTTAATTTGGGGGGTGGGTTTCAGTATAATGAAGTTGGGTGTTCTAACAGGGTCCCAGGGAATTCTAGGGTAGCTGGGTGACTCCAAAGTCAAGTCCTTTTGGTAGATGACTTCAGGGAACTCTGCCTGTTGATAACTAGGGGCTACCCTACACTTGAGGGTAATAGGGAGGTTACCTGAGCAGGTTCAGGACAAAGGCAGACCAGAGGGATTTGAACATGAAACCTATATAATTCCTCTAAAACTTGGTTAATGTGTAATAAACTGTATGCCCTTATAGTTCCTCTTTCCTTTTATTTTCGTACAGTGTTTTGCTGATGATTTTCAGCCAGGTTTTTAGACTACTGCCAGACAAATGTAGTCAATTTAATTAGTTAGGCACATTAAAATGAAAATTATTTTTTAGGGGCTGTTAAAATTTGAAGGATGCTAACATTCTTCTAATGCACTTTAATTATTATTACAAATGTTGTTTAATTATTAGCTCTGTGCTAATTGTTGGTTTGGAGAATGATTTGCATGTTCAAAACCATAGGAAAAATCATTTTGGCTGCAGCTAAATCTTTTTATTTACTTGCATTTTCTCTCCTCACACGATTTCTCGGTTCCTTTTTTATAATTTACAATCACATAAAATTTGATTTGAAATAATCCAGTAAAATAGGGAGAATATTTTTTTCTTTTTTGCTCCTGTTCTATCTATGTATCATTACCTTTACTTCTCTGTGCTTGGTCAAAGGACAGAGAAAAGGGGACATTATTATTTATTGCATCATGATATCCCTTGTGTTGCTATATTGTTATTTAATATTTTACACATTAACATTTTATCTACACTTAGGCATTTCCTCAGAAATTGTACTGTCGAATACATGAGGGCAGGGGCTATGTCCTGTTAATTCTACAGAATTAGAAGCTACATCAAGATCACCCAAGGTGCCCTTTAAAAAATTTAGAGTCTAGGGTCTCAGATCAGAGATTCTGATTTAGAAGCTGTAAGGAGAATCCCAAGAGTGTTGTTTTTTTTTTTTTAACGTTCATCCAGATAATTTTTATGGACAGTTAGATTTAAAAATTAATGGCTGACAGCATGGAACGCTGCCTTGCATTTAGTAAGTGCTCAAAACGTTTCTTCATTTTGAAGCCTGAATCACTTAGGATTGTGACATAACCTGGGTCCATCCTGCTTATTTCATTTTTTTCCTCTTTTTCTTGTGCTTCACCTGACAAAACTCAATTCCAATGTACTCTCTTTTGTTTTACTGTGCATAATCATAATCAAATGGCCAAGACTTTTCGTTGTCCTTTCAAAAGTACTTGACAAATCTGATGGTGCTTTTTAAAATTTGTATTAGTCCTTTGTGGGTGGGAGAAGATGACCCTGTTGACTATGTCGCCAGCTGGAAGGACTGGATATGGCTGAGAAGACTGATGTGTGACAAATGGCTGTTCCGTATTACGTACATTAAAACACTGCCCTTCAGATCTTGGCTGCTGCTATTTTCAGAGTCTTCTGGGGCTTTAAACATAATCTAAGTGATGTATTTGTTCCAGAAAGCCTCCCTATCTCTGATTACTCTCTCTGCTGTTTGGCCTTCTGATTACTTCTCTTTACAGTGGCCCTTTTCCAGATCATCATAGAGCGGTCATCCATTCTCAGTACATGGCCCGTCCCACGAAACTGTGACAGAAGGCCCTGCTGTTGTTGTCAGCAGAATGAATGACTTGCTTCCGCATTGAATAATCCAGTCTCACTCCCATATTTTTTGGGGGGTGACCCTGTCTTGCAATTTGAAATTCAATGAGCTCTGCCGTGACATTGAGGAAACTTTTCAGAAGCTTAACTTGTTGGGGCACTTGGGGTATTTAGGTTCCTTTGGCTGGACAGCAGGGTGTTCCTGCTTGTACTTCATGGGTCAGGAGTAGAGTCCCTGGTGGTCAGAAGAACAAATCAAGGAATGAAAGAACAAGCTGATGTGGGATAAGGGAGCAAAATCACAGAGAGGAGAGAGGAGTGCATGAGGTAGGGAGGTTTAAAAAGTGGTGACAACATGGAGGAACCGAGAGGGTTTCACTTCATAGGTTTGGCCATCATGGGATAATTCACTAAGATAGCTTCAAACATTATGCTTGAAACGTGATGATAGCACTCAGGTCTGCTGGCCTCCTGCACATTTGCACTGTGGCTCTCGGCACACCATTCCATATGCCTATTCACATCCCTTGCAATGTTCATAGCAGATTATGTCCTCTAAGACACCTGTCTCTCTCCCTTGATTAGTCAAATGCAGGGGTTTTTAATATGTGGCTTGTGGATTCATGAGTTTGGCATTGATCCACGGAGCCCCGAGTACTTGTTTCTAAAATTTGTACCTTAGGTGCATTTTTCTCCTTGAGGGAGAAGTCCAGGAATTTCTCAGATTTTCAAAGGGATCATGGGTCACAATATTCATTTTTCTTTTAAATACAACTTTAGATTAGCTAATAGTGGACCCCAGCCATAAAAACCTATCACTGTGTAGAATATTTTCTGGATAACAGTGAACAGAGCTCTATGAGTTGGCCTGGTGACTGAAGCTGGTCCCCAGCCTGCTGCTTCTCCCTCTACTTACCATGAGTTAATTGTTTGGTCAGTCCCCAGCGTCACCTTCTGTCTGTTGTCTTCCCAAAGCAGTCTGAAACCCTTGGATATAATCTTCTGCTTTTCTGCTGACCAAAATACCAATAACTTGAAAAAAAAATTTTTTTTTTTAATGTCTATCTTTGAGAAAGAGAGACAGAGTGCGAGTGGGGAAGGGGCAGACAGAGAGGGAGACACAGAATCTGAAGCAGGCTCCAGGCTCTGAGTTGTCTGCACAGAGCCCCATGCGGGGCTCACACCCAGGAGCTGTGAGATCCTGACCTGAGCTGAAGTCGGACGCTTAACTGACTGAGCCACCCAGGCGCCCTGAAAAAATTTTTTTTAAACATGGACAGCTGATATCAGACATTCTCTTCAAGTCTGAATTCCAGGTTAAGTCACTTGTATTCAGGGCTTCTCACCTGCCAGTTGGCAAATGTATTTGCATTTACATTCTTAACCTTTTTAAAAAGTCTGTTGCGTTGGTTGATTTGCAGACCATTTTTGTAACTACTTGGATACAAATGTTTTTCTGGGGTCAGGTTTAAGAACACAGTTTTTGGTGGGTGCTCACCTCTAGATGATCATGGTTTTCATTAGGACTTTTGATAATGTTTGTAGTTTCCTGCCTGGAAGGGTTTTACTGAGGACAGGAAGCATATTCTGACACTGCTTTCCGGTCCCCTGATAGCTTCTTGAGCATAGCTACGTAATCTCTCTCCTGTGCTAATTTATCAGTCTGTGACCGAAGCAGGATTTCCATCAGTCTGGCAAGAAACTTCTGAGCTGGTAGGTCACTGGTTCTGAGTATATTCACCAAGGGGTGATGCTCTCCATTCTCTATTGACTTAATTATCATTATTATTATTAGTTTGCAAACCAATTTTAAAATCTCTGTGGAATATTTCATTGTTGGAGTAAATTATTTTTTTTTCTTCTTTTTTTAATGTTCATTTTTGAGAGAGAGAGAGCGAGAGCGAGAGAGCGTGAGTGGGTAAGGGGCAGAGAGAGGGAGACACAGAATCCGAAGCAGGCTCCAGGCTCTGAGCTGTCGGCACAGAGCCCGATGCAAGGCTCGAACCCACGAACCGTGAGATCATGACCTGAGCCGAAGCTGGACGCTCAACCGACTGAGCCACCTAGGCGCCCCAAGTTATTTTTTTAAGTGTCCCCAGCCCCTGATTAACTTACCCATTTCCTATTTCATGTCTTAACCCACTTCAGTTATTATTCACATTTGCCCGATGGTAACTGTTTTCTCCCTTCACATAGCAGAGAATAGCGATATGGATTTGCACTTACATCTATATCTGGCTCTTAGCAAATATCCATACACCCAGAGTAATAAGTAATTCTCTTGTGACCCCCAAATCCTTCTCTTTATGCTTATCCGTGCATGGATCAGGGTAGCATCAGCGTAGGGCCTGAGAATTATCTGGGAGGGAGGCTCTGACAGAGATAGTGAGGTCTCGATAAGTCAGAAGCCCACGTACTAGGGCAGCACAGCAGGTTTAGGACCTTAGCAAGGACATGGGGGAGCACAGAATAAAAAAAAGCCAGAGGCGTCCAGCCCATCGGAGTCTGCGGGAGCAGCCCCAGGAATGCCGGAGCCTGGGAAACACGTACACAGACAAGTTGAGTGACAAAGGCCGGAACACTGGCTCAGAGGGTCAGATAGAAGAAGTCAGTGCCCAGACTCCATGCCTGGATGGAGTTAGAAAATACACAGCAAAAAGAAAAAAAAAAAAACAACCAAAGACTTTGCTAACACATATTATGAGCTTGGTAAGGACTGTATCATGTGTTGTCCACAGTGAGCCAGGGTGAGGCCAGCGTGCAGGCAGGACTGAGGCCATGGACAGAGAAAGTAGGAGAACGAGCAGCCTGAGCAGGGAGGCTGGCAGTTTCTGACGGCACTTTTTGGCAGCCTTTCATCTGGATGGTCGAATCGCTTATGTGTGCGTTTTCTAGACGTCTCTTACCTTTGTGATTTATTGGTCAATAGCATCTGTATTGCACCACATCACTCAAGCTTTCAATCCTCCTGCACTTTTTTTCTTTAGAAAAAAGGAAAACTCTGTTGGGATGCTCTTACTGCCTGCTGTTTTTTTTTTTTTTCTTAATTCATTTCAACTTCACTTAATCTATCCAAGACCAAATAAAATGCAACACTCTTGTCCCGTTTTTTAGCAGATCTCGGACTGATGCTTTGATGCCGTTATCCTATGAATAAAGAGGAGTAAAGGGATGCTTTGAGAGGGACTTGTAGAATTGCAGATTTTACCTCATCTTGTTGCTTTTGGAAATAGTCCCACTTGACTTTTTCCGGTACAGAGAGGAGGACGTTTAAATGGGTCAAGTGCAGGGGGCACCTGGGTGGCTCCGTCGGTTAAGCGTCTGGCTCTTGATTTCGGCTCAGGTCGTGATCTCATGGTTCATGAGATGGAGCCCCACGTGGGACTGTTTGCTGACCTTGCCAGAGCCTGCTTGGGATTCTTTCTCTCTCCCTCTCTCTTTCTCTCTGCCCCTCCCCTGCTCAGGCACGCGCATGTGCTCTCGTTCTGTCTCTCTCTCTCTTTCAAAATAAATAAATAAACATTTAAATCAGCCAAGTGCAAACCTAGGCATTGCTTTAGTGTTCACTGTTGGATTGAGGATATGGGCTGTAGAGAGTGAAGGTGAATAGTAAGCAAATGTGCACGTTACAAAGTGCTCCTCCTCGTCTGCTGGTTTTGGTTGTGTTTTGTTTTTTAATTTTCTTTTGTGTTTATTTTTGAGAGAAAGAGAGACAAAGTGTGAGCAGGGGAGGGGCAGAGAGAGAGGGGGGAGACACAGAATCCAAAGCAGGCTCCAGGCTCCGAGCTGTCAGCACAGAGCCCGACGCGGGGCTCAAACCCATGAACCGTGAGAGCATGACCTGAGCCAAAGTCAGACGCTTCACCGACTGAGCCACCCGGGGGGCCCCCTCATTTGCTGGTTTGATTCATCTTCTGAGAAGGTTCAAGTGGAGAGCAGCTAATGCTGCTGATTTCTCTCCCACGCCAGTTGGAAAGGGATTTCAAATGGTTCAACCAGAATGAAGAAGGGGTGAAAACATTTCAGGAGAGGAAATGGGGCTGGTAAATAGCCTGTTGCAAGAATCTTGGGGAGTAAAAGCCCATTTGGGTGTTGGCCACATCCATAGAAAAATCTGATTTGCCATTAAGATGATACAAAAGCTGGCTGGCTACAGACACAGGCAGAAAGGTGTTCCTTAACAAGAGTGACCCTGGATACCCCTCTGGGTGCAGGCTGGGGGG
The DNA here is from genome assembly GCF_014898765.1 of Herpailurus yagouaroundi. Lineage (NCBI taxonomy): Eukaryota > Metazoa > Chordata > Mammalia > Carnivora > Felidae > Herpailurus > Herpailurus yagouaroundi. The sequence continues at coordinate 10,999,706 of NW_024412391.1, read as the reverse complement.
CAGGGCACGGGGCAGCCGAGATAGCAGGAAGAGGTAAAGGCAGTGTCAGGGCGGTGCCTCCCAGGTGAGAGAGACAAAATTCTCCCAATTTCTCCCAATCGTGGCTGGTTTCAAAACACCGAACAGTCCCTCTCGATATCTTCCTCTCGTTATTGCTCTTTCTCCAAGCCCCCCCCCCCCCGGTTTTTTTTTCTTTTTGTGGCATTGGCCTTGTTGCCTCCATTCAGCCTCTGGAATTTAGTTATTTCCATTGGCTTTTGGTTGGAGGGCATGATGACCCCGTAGACGGTCCTCACAAATCTGTGCTCCTAGGAGTCCTTTTAATCCTCTCCCTGTCTCATCACTTTTCTCCCTAAGACCCGACTCACTCCATTAGGTCATCCTGGACATTGTGGGGTTTTCTGCCCCACCAACCATGTCCCTGACCACCTAATTTTCTATAAAAGTGGATTTTCATTTTCTATAACACCGCTTCCTTGCTTTTCTCCCTCTGCCCCGTAGCTATCAACCCAGCTGAACGCAGCCAACCCAAGCCCTTTGTAATTTTTCTCTCCAGTGATTCACAATATATGTCCTTTCTGGTTTGGCAGCAACTTAATTTTAAGAATTCTGCACTTAAAATTTCATATCGCATTATTGGCTCTGAGTCGAGGAGTATGTATTGTGCCAAAGCACTGACTGTCCCTATTTTGTGACTAGCAAGGTGGGAATTCTGATGTAGGGCCATTTTATACAGCCTATTAGTAGAGTCTGAATGAACTTTAGAATTAGCTTGACAAGGAACGGGGCAGGGAGTTTAAATGAAGGCAAGGAAGACTTCTGGTTTCCACCCGCTTCGATCGAGGCTGGCAAGTTAACTGACTTGTGCCTGTCCCAATATAATAAACGATAAATTAAAAACACCCAGGAGGGAAGGCCTTCTTTGTGGCCCTCCATTCAGCTGGATGGGAACTCGCAGGGGCGGTAGCTACGTCGTGGGACTAAGAGGGACTATAATCCCTTGTAGGGTTTATGCAGAATGCTACACCGATGTTTACAGTTATATTGTGAGGGAGAAATTAGCCGCGTGGAGATAGGTTTTGGAGCAAGAGGAAGTGCAAAGGTGCCTACGAGTAAAAGGTTTTCTGCGGTTCTGTTTGGTAGAACTTCTTCTGAATGAAAACAACCTCAAAGAAACTGGAGCAAAATATCACCAGTTGGAGGGTTCTGAGGATAGCATTGTGCAGATCAAAAGGAGGTCCAAGCTTTTGATCCCTTTTCTCAGGTGGAGAATGGGATTTAGAGGTATGTCAGTATCTACAAGTTCAGTTCTAAGACGCCGGGAAGAAGCTTTGAAGCCAACGAAAAGTGCGAGGCAGAGTTTCATTAAAAACGTTAATTCAGAAACACGGAGAACTCAGGCTGGTGACGGAGCATGGGGTCGCGCGTGCACCCCCTGGGATGCTCCTACACCTGTCACGCCGCAAGCTCTGAATGATGCCACTAACGCTCAGTTGCTGGGGGGTGCCAAGCAATGACCTCATGAGCACTGATGCCCCCGCGACGAGTCAGGGACTAATGGCCACAGTCCTAACAGTTATGTGTTAAATCTTCAGAGATGAACAAACTCATTTTACACAAAGCCATTACAAAACTCATGGGGATGACAAGGCAGACAGTCACAAAGCCTAAAAATAGTTATAGAATAGCTATCAACAGTCTGATCCCGTGTTTTTGTTGCATAGAAAGGACTAAAAATTTGGCACGGTGATCATTGTGATCATGCCGTATCATTGTGTCCATAGACTCAGCATTTGGATTAGGAAGGCCCTTAGCTTCACCCTTAACGATTTTGCAATACCGTTTATGTAAATTGTTAATGTCTTATCAAAAGTAATAACTACAGTACTTTTAACAATTTCCAGGTCATAGAGCACTTTCTCGTTATATTACTTTATGCAAGAAATAGCTTCTCTACCAAGCAAAAAACAAATGGATGGTGTTCAGCGGTTGTTACGGCTTAAATTGCATTCCCTCAAAATTCAAATTTTCAAGTCTTAACTTCTAATACTTCAGAATGTGACCTTGTTTGGAAAGAAAGCTGTTGCAGATGTAATTAGTTGATTTAAGATGATGTCATTAGTGTAGGACCTACTTCAACACGACTGGTGTCCTTAGCAAAAGGGGAGATTTGGATCCAAGCACATGCATGCAGGAAGAACGTCACGGGGGCACGAAAGCAGAGATCAGGGTGGTGTGTCTTTAAGCCAAGAAACACCGAAGATTGCCAGAAACCACCAGAACAAGGGGAGAAGCACGGAACAGATTCTTCCTCACGGCCTTCAAAAGGAATCAACCCTGCCAACACCTTGATCTTGGACTTTTGGCTTCCAGTGGTGTTTTGTTATGTCAGCCCCAGCAAACAAGCCCAGCCGTCAGCAGCACAGCCATGTTGTTTGTGATCATGCCACCATCTTGAGAGTTACAACTTGGCCTTTTCTCACTTTTCTGGAGGCATTCAGAATTGGAATTTTATTTTCGTGTTGAAGGTATGAGGACTGGGTTGTTGGTAAGCAAAGGCCTGGCCAGGGGGCTGGCATGAGGGGTCTTGCAGAGGAGGAGTGCTGAGCCAGCGGAAGATGGCAAGTGGTGGGCTGGATGGAAGAGGCAAGAGAGTTTATGAGGGCTCTGCAACCAGTCCCCTTTTTTTCAATCTACCCCTGCTCTTTGTCACTCCCGTGTGCTCTCATGGCATCAGTCCCCCTCATTCATTGAGAACCCCAAACCTCCAGCTCCAGCCCACTCCTCTCTCCTGAGCCTTCAATCCATTTACTCAACTGGATTATTGACTTCCTTACTGGAAGACCCATGGGCACCTCAGACTCAGTAAGTGCCCAATGATGACTATTCTCTCTGACCCAAACCTAACCTCCCATTTGAAATATTGATTAGTGGTATCACACTGTACTCATATCACAAGTCACCCAAACCCAGACCGCCATGTCATCCATAACCCCTCCATTCCCTTCCCAACGGCATTTCTAAGTTATTGCCAATAACAATTATTTCTGCTTTCCTAATGTCCTTCAAATCCATCCCTTCCTCTACATTTTCAGGTCCTACCTTGATTCAGACACTCCACATTTCTCAGTAACTTTCTCACTGAGTTCCTTGCCTGCAAGTTCTTCTTGCCCTCACGGCCGCCAAAGCCATATTTCTAAAATGCGTATCACTTTTTTTGCTTGCGTCTTCAGTGGCTGCCCAGTACGTATAGGACTGTGTGTGAATTCCTTGGCGTGCCACCTCTCCATCAGTCTGCCCGTTTCCTGCCAGTTTTTCCAATTTTTTCATCTTTCCCCATTTTTTTCGCTTTCTGGAAATCCATTCCTTCTTTGGCTTCCATGCTTGTCTGCTAAAGTGCACTTACCCTTTAAGATATCCCAGATGCATGGTCTCCCTTTTTCTACATGCTAGGCGTGTAGCAGTGAGGCAGTTGCAGTCTGGTGGGGCATATATACATCAAACTGATAATCGTAAATTATTTTGTTTTCATGTTGTAAGTACTGTGGAAGGGAGCAACCAACAGGTAGACTCTACTTGAAATAATGGAAGTGAGAAAGCTTCTCTGGAGAAAAGCCATCTAAGCCAAGGGGATACAGGAGTTCTCCAGGCAGAGAGTGGGCTAAGTGTCCCCCCGAGACCAAGGGAACAATATATATGAGGACTCTGAGGAAGGAAGAAACTTCCCTTTCTTAGCTCATATGGCATCTTGAGCATGTGTTTGTAGTTGTAATAAATCTCCTGGCTTGTGAGACCTTTAAAGGCAGAGTCTCTACACAATGTGGTCTTGGTTATTTGCTTCCCGTCCAACTAAATATGGATGCAGTGAATGGAAACTGGGATGTCCTAAGATTAAGTTAACGGAGATAGATTGGGTTGTTAGGCCTCAAGAATTTCACCATGTTTTCTCTTGGAATAATATGAACCTGTAAAGAAAAACTAAGGATTTACACGATATTAACGACCATGATGAAAACAATACGATACATTTATATAGATCTTTGGACTCGACAAAACAGATTTAAAGAGTGATAAGTGATATGGAGTGTCCCTTCAGAAGGAAAATAAAGGAGAGAAAGGTTCCACTTCACCAAAAGGCTTGAAGGTCATCATTTCTTCCTGTCTTGGGAAAACAGGAAAATAACAGCCATGATAGATAGCTGTCGGAGCTGGGATCGTCTCTTGCTGTATTGGAAGCAGAATAGGAAGGCCAAGCTGACACTGATAGATAATGTGTTGTGACACGAGTTGGCACAGTATAATAGTGATCATTGCTATGATCGGGATGTGTTCTTGTACAGTCTTTCCTGTAACAGGAACATTACCTTCTGCTGGCAGAATCTTTTCTTCCTCTTGATGGCTGTCTTGTTATGTGACTCGGTTTCAGCTGTCTCAAGCTGTCCTCTGGCTTCCCTGTAGACAGAGGCAAGAAAGAGACAGTCATGGGTGGTGGGTGGCTTAGGGGTTCACCTGCCTGGAGGGAGAGAGTCTGGAACAAATGATGATACTCAGACCCAAAGTCCAGAATCTCTACCTGAAATGACTACTAAACACTGAGAGGTCAAGGGTCATTTCTTCTGCATAATTTGGACAGCAGCTATGGCATTGCTTGACTGTCAGTTTCCTTTATGTAACTGGGGAGAGTGGCTCACCTGCTCAGTACCCTCAAAATGGCACCAGTCTCCACGCTTCCTATTACCCATGAGTCGTAGGGCCCTCAGGTCATGCTGCCACAGATGTTCAAGTCAGCCTGCTAGGGCATGGCTAATCTGAGGTTACCGCCAAGTCAAGGGGGAGTGCTTGCAGGGTTAATGACACGCTTGTCATCAGAGGAATTCAGAAGAGTTCAAAAGTAGTTGATATATGGAGTAGGAGATGCAAACCACGTTGTTGGAAATGGACCATATTATGTGCATTTCAGTGAGTCTTCTCCTGTGTGACTGTAGAAGGGCATCGTGAGAGGGGCATTTGTTTTTTTTTTAGCACTGACCGTGTCAGGTTACTTTTTTCTTGATATATGTATTTAATTTGGAGAGTAAAGAGATCACTAAAAATAGAATAACAGTTATTTTGATTACAGCCATTTCAATTGCTCATCAGCATAACAATGAAAAATGGAAGAGTTGCTGCGACGTTGCCAAGCCGTCATCTTGTTTAATAGCTTTCTGTGAATGTAGCATATACACCGGCCAATTACGAAGACGAAGCATTGTAGACGGGATGCACAGTGCACCTTTTTTTTAATGCTTTGCAAACACTGAAGGAGGATGCCAGGTTGAAAACATGAGAATATATTTTTTTTAAGTTTATTTATTTATTTTGAGAGAGAGAAACAGAGCGCACAGATTGGGGAGGAGCAGAGAGAGAGAGAGAGAGAGAGAGAGAGAGAGAGAGAATCCCAAGCAGGCTCCACAATGTCAGCACAGAGCCCAACATGGGGCTCGAACCCATGAACCGTGAGATCATGACCTGACCTGAAATCAAGAGTCAGATGCTGACCTGAGCCACCCAGGTGCCCTAAAAATATAAGAATCTTAATCTTGGTTTAATATATTTTATCCCATTTACCCTTTTGTCCCTGTTGAACTACTAGCTATTTAGTTTTCTTTTTCCCCATTTTCCTTAATTTTCTTTAGCCTTTTTGTTATGGTGGAGAGGATCTTGGGGATAGCAAAGGAAGCAAGCAGCTAAACTTACCCAAGAGTCATGGGCCAGACTGTTTAGAATTTAAGAAAGTCCCTAGAAAAGATTTACCTTATCTCCCCACCTCCACACACTTTCTTTAATGCCACACAGAGCCTGGGTTATTGATCTTTGTTACAATGGTTGGCAGGGAGGGGGGGTAGTATATTCTAAGGGTCGGGTTGCTCTAAGCAGGGAAAGACAAATGATCATTTGCAGTTTCTTCAACTTCCTCTATTAATCTGTCTGTGCCATCATAGCAATAGGCCACAAGGCAAATATTAGTTTTATATCACCTTGCTTATGAACACTGTCGTGAGTAAATGCTTCCTAGCTAGGAATGCTAGGAAATGCTAGGAAGCATTTACTCATGAAATTTCTTTCATGAAGCATTTCTTCATGAAATTGGCTTTCTAAAACCAAGGGATTACGTTTAGATGCCCTTAACTATTTATGCGTATCTTCAAAAATCTCAATTCTAGGCCGTGGACTCATTTCCAATGGACAGAACTTGAAACTTCCAGAATAGAAGTCAAGATTCACTCCTACCAGCTTTCTTCATTTTAGAGAATTGTTTCACTATCAGGATGTGATTTGAGCTCAGAGAAGCTTATCTTTGGAGGTCTAGGTATGGGGTCCACTTTCATTAAATTCACTGGTAGTTGGGTCAATATATAAATGCTATCAAATAACCAACTGGTCAATCTGTTTGAATAAATTCCCTTACCAAAGTCTAAGAAAGGATGGATCAGGAGTGGGTCCAGGTTGTGTGGGCTCTGAGGCTTTGATGACTTGGGGAGACTTCTGTAAGAAAAACAATACAAAGTTACAAATGTAACTTTAAATTAGGTATGAAAATAAATATTTATTTAGGATGACAAATCACAAGTTATTCATTTTTTTAAAGTATACAGATATCCAAATTGTCACAGAATCTTGAAGAACACAATTTTATTAATTCACTTCCCAATGCACTTTTAGAATTGCAACATTTTTTGGTTGCCTTCTTTTTGCCTCTTCAAATGACAATAAATTTTTAATATCATTTTCTATAAAGAAAGTAGAGAGATAATAGTTTTTTCCCTTAAAATGATTGACTCAAAATTGATTTGTATCACTGATAGTTTAGAAACATTTATTTTGGCTTAGCAACCTTCTGTTGGTAATGCTATGCAAGTGTTTAGGATTTTTGCGAAATTAGAAAAAACCTCTTTAAACTGGGCATTGTATATAAACTTTACAATGTTAGACATTTGAAGTTTTCTTAGGCAGTCTAATCGGGACTTTATTTATTTATTTATTATTTTTTAAAATATAATTTATTGTAATTTAGCCAACATACAGTGTATACAGCATGCTCTTGGTTTCAGGGGTAGATTCCCGTGATTCATCGCTTATATACACCACCCAGTGCTCAACCCAACAAGTCCCCTCCTTAATGCCCATCATCCATTTTCCCCTCTCCCCCCTCCCCCCAATCAAACCCTCAGTTTGTTCTCTGTGTTTAAGAGTCTCTTGTGGGTTTGCTTCCCTCTCTGTTTGAAATGACTTTTTCCCCTTTCCTTCCCCCATGGTCTTCTGTTAAATTTCTCAAGTTCCACCTACGAGTGAAAACATATGATATCTGTCTTTCTCTGATTGACTTATTTCACTTATCATTATACCTTCCAGTTCCATCCATGTTGTTGCAAACAGCAGGATTTCATTCTTCCTCATTGCCAAGTAGTATTCCATTGTATATATAAACCACATGTTCTTTATCCATTCATTTGTTGGTGGACATTTGAGCTCTTTCGATAATTTGGCTATTGTTGAAAGCACTGCTGTAAACATTGGGGTGCATGTACCCCTATGAATCAGCACTCCTGTATCCTTTGGATAAATTCCCAGTGGTGCTATTTCTGGGTCATAGGGTAGTTCTATTTTTAATTTTTTGAGGAGCTTCCACACTGTTTTCCAAAGTGGCTGTACCAGTGTGCCTTCCCACCAACAGTGCAAGAGGGTTCCCGTATCTCCATATCCTCACCAGCATCTGTTGTTTTCTGAGTTGTTAATTTTAGCCATTCTGACAGGTGTGAGGTGGTATCTGAATGTGGTTTTGATTTGTATTTCCCCGATGATGAGTGATGTTGAGCATCTTTTTAATCTGACAACATTTTTTAAATACTGCAAATTGTGTTTCCTGCAACATTCATTTGCCTCTTGCTTTTTTACTTCTGAGTTGGGACTGTTTGAATATGATTCTTGTCCTCATGGTCATGATACTGATCCGCACGTTTTAGTTTCCATCATGATATAATACGAATTTTGGTAATATTGAAACTTTGCCAGTATTGTCTTTCAGTTTACATTTTGGCTTCTTTTGATCATATTTGAATTTTGGTATTATCTCTAATTCTGAAATAATATAAAATAAATCTGAAATTAGAGAATGAACAAGAGTAGTTCAAGTCATTTTAAGTTGGTGCTATATTGTATGGAGCTGAAAGTGTTCTAATGAAATGAATCTTACGTCTCATGCAGTCACTTATTAATAAATATTTCACTTATTTCTTTATCCATGTCACTAGGTCAGTGACAGTATTGTGCACTGTTTCATCTAGAGCTGCTAGACTTTATCCAGACAGTATGCGAGGGATATTCTTTTTTTTGAACTTAAAAAAAATTTTTTTAATGTTTATTTTTGAAAGAAAGAGTGAGACAGAGAGAGAGACAGACAGACAGAGTGCGAGCAGGGGGAGGGGAAGAGAGAGAGGGAGCCACAGAATCTGAAGAAGGCTCCAGGCTCTGAGCTGTCAGCATGGAGCCCAACATGGCTCGAACCCGCGAGCAGCGAGATCATGACCTCAGCCGAAGTCAGATGCTCAACTGACTGAGCCACCCAGGTGCCCCTGTGAGGGATATTCTAAGACATCATCTAACATCTTGGGATGTATACAACAATGGAACAGTTGTAGGCTTGTGCCCTACGAACATGGAAATTCTTGTAAATGTAATTAAAAAAAAGGATTCTCCTCAAAAAAGGAAAATGTATGGTCCATGTACATTTATGTATGTGGCACAATCAAGTACATTTTTGACAGGAGAAAACTTCAATTCTGATTGTGCATTAATGACAGTGGAATCTTCCGTGTGAAATATCATACAAATTAGTGTCTGACTCCCTACAGTTCATGCGCTGCTTTTCATTCACAAACAACACCATTCTGTTGCTGTGTCAATCGTAGGACATGTTTCCTTCTCACCGTGCTTTAGATCATGATGCCAGGTAGGTTGGCACAGTGGGCTGGAGGAAGAGTTTTGGAAGCCATTCCTTCACTGGGATGGCTGGTCACAACTTAACAGAAATGACTGGAAGCTGCCTAAACATATCCTATGAAACCCAAACTCGGTGTGTCCCCAACTCAACTTCTTGGCCAAAAAAACAAAATGATTCACGATTACACCAACATTACCCGGCACGGGAAAAGATGTAACAGATGGTGAATCAGGGTGGGAAGAAATAGTATCTAAATGATTGCAGTTTAAATATTTCTTATTTGCAAATTTGACAAGAATATGTGATCATATCGTATGTGGCCAGGTCTTCTCTAAGGGGCCTGTAAGGTGCAACCCCCATTAACCTCACAGGGCACTTCATTCTGGGGGCAGATCTGTCTCTCTCTTTCCTTTTTCTCTCTTAAGCTCACTCTGCAATGGCCATGGTGTGATTTCATCCTTTCAATGTGAGAGATGACCGTGGCTTATTTTGGGAAAGGAAGGCCATGGGATAATGGAACAATCGTCTAAATGTGGCACAAAGTTGGCCCTTCCATGGTTTTAAGGGCCAGTGAGTTCCCGTTTGTGAAGTGACTCTTAATTGTGCTTGTCAGCTCTTTCTAGCATTTTCTGTAGGAGGCAAGGTCCACTACTCCCACCACAGAGAGGCAGTGAAGCACAGTTAGGTTAAATAGGTTTTCCAAGTTTATATGGACTTTACCGGCTGCAGTGTTTAGGGAATGCTCTGTTCAGTACTTATTTAATGTAGGACTTCCCAGAGCCTTTGAGATGTTAACATAACATCAGAGTTGCTTCAAGAAGGGATTAGGGTATGCAGCATTTCCTAAATTTATTTGATCAAGAACCTTTTTTTTTTTTTTTTTTTTAACCCATAGGGTCTCTGGACCATGTGGAAAAATTCACTGTTGTATTTCCACTTTGCATCAGCCACCACCAGGTGAGGAGTTGAGTCTGGCAATCCTGCTTGAACCAACTAAGAATAAGCCTAGCACATAGAAGAAGCCTATCATGTTCAATGACAATACAGTTTTCATTAGAAACCTGTTCCTAATCAAATCACAATTATTCATGAGTCTGCGATGACAAACATTTATGTAGATTTGTTGGTAGATATGATTCGGAACAAGGTTTAAATTAATTCAAGCAACTCAGTACTCAAAATGATGATCTTTTTGATTCATCTCTGCTGTGGATTATAGACCCTCACAGAAATCTTAGACATTTGTCCCTGCTGTGCTCATGATGGCCCATAAAGGCATGAAGCCAGGTATGAAGGTGATTTACTGGGAGGAGAGAGCTGAGTTAAGTGAGAGTCAACCAACATTTCCAAAGGCAGTGGGGGTAGGGGTAACATGGAAGTGTGATAAACGAGAGAGGGCATCCACTCCCAACAGTGTCAAGGTTAGGAATGACGGCCATTAGACAGCCATGCTGCTGACCAGTCACCACGGAGCTTTTAACTGGAGGCAGTCTATTTTGCGACCCCTTCTTACCACCGAACCCAGCTCCTTCCGCTCCCATTGATCCATTGCAGCCCTGCTTTGCATGAAAACCGTCTCTTATCTTCCTAACTGCAACCTCTGCCTTAAGTATTTTTATTCCAGTGTATCTTCCTCACTGCCGCCAGAAATACCTCCCCAAAATGCAAACACAATCATACTCTGAACATCCGCCTAAGCTCTTTGGAGAAAAGCTAGGGTGCTTGTGTAGTGGGAAGAGAAAAGGGAGGGAGAGAGAAGTTGACCAAGGCTCTGATTATCAGGATGTATAGTGTGGGCCACGTTCCAGGCAAAGGCAGAGGTAATCAGTGCTCTAGCATCGCTGCATATAATATGCATGTGTCCCTGCGTCCTGGTACCTGCTAAGCTTCTCATTTGGATTTCCTTAAAAGTCATGATTTAAGACAAACTATTATAGAGGAATAAGCCAGTTTCCTTCCAGTGTGTATCTGAACCTCATCATCCTCAAACAGCCACAGTGTGAGGTGCAGTATATGCTTGCTTGGGTACCATCAGTCATAATTCCAATTCACTTTCCCATCCCCAATTTTCCTTAATGTCTTTTTTTTTTTTTGCATGAAGGAAGAGTCTCTCCTGGTTTGGCCTGGCTGGTGCTGGGACACAAGGCTTCCGAACCTCCGTTTCTGCCGTGAAAAGAAAAGGATGGGAAGAGAGGTGAAGAAAGAAGGAAAAAAGGTACTAAATAATACCTGTGCTCTATGCTCTGGTGAAGATTTTGACAAAGGTTTCTAGCCAGAATTAAGAATATGGAGGGGAAAATATAGATCGAAGGGGTACATGCACTCTGATGTTCATTGCAGCATTATCAACAATAGCCAAATGATAGAGAGATCCCAGATGTCCATTGACTGAGGAATGGAGAGATCTATGGTGTATAGATATATACAGTGGAATATTACTCAGCTGTCAAAAAGAATGAAAACTTGCCATTTGCAACAACGTGGGTGGAGCTAGAGTGTCTTATGCTAAGCGAAATAAGACAATCAGAAAGAAAAATGCCAACTGATCTCACTCATATGTGGAATTTAAGAAACAAAACAGATGAATATATGGGAGGTGGGGGAAAGAGGTTGGGAAACACACCATGAGAGATTCTTACCAATAGAGTACAAACTGAGGGTTGATGGAGGGGGGTTGAGGGGGGAAGACTCGGTGGGCGATGGGTACTAAGGAGGGTACTTGTTGTGATAAGCATGGGGTGTTATACTGTCAGTGATGAATCACTATTTCAACACTATTCAGTGATGAATACTGAAACCAGTATTTCAGTGGATGTTAACTAACTAGAATTCAAGTAAAAATTTGAAAAGAATATAAAAAAGAATAAGGAGAGAAATGAATGAAATTCCAGGTCCAAGGAATAATGTTAGGAGAACACCTTTGGGGATGCAATGGTATGTATTCAAACCTTGCTCTCCTGAGGTTCCAGTTAGTGCTGTGAAACCACCTTCCTGCTTGAAGCAGGCCAGATTGTCCATTAGCAAACACAGTCAGGTCCTCTAAGTGATTGTTGCAGTGCTAGATATGACCGATTAGGAGATACTCTCTGTTAGGAGATTAGAGCGTTATTACCCAATTTTATGAAATCACCAATGAGAAAAATGTGTTGCTTCTAAAACATTTTTCCCAGAAATTGTTGTTTCCCATAGAATTGCCCGGACAAGTTCCCATCTAGAGGGCTGATGTCCAGGCTGGAGAATATTAAGTGGGTTGGTCTTTTGCTTTAGCACATGAGTTCTCCAGTACTTGGGTCACAAGGATAGCAAATTATGGAAGGCCTTCTATCAGCCAAAGAAAGGAGAAAATGCAGGTAAAATAATCTGGTTGTTGGTGCAGGAAGAAGACAAAATGCATTCGTTTCTCTAACAAAGATATTCGCTCCCCTGCTATTAGATTTATACCGCTACTCAGTATCTGTGCATTCCAGCATGTACACTTTTTACTTAATGCCGAATAATCACACAAATTTTACTTATTTTTGAGAGAGACAGAGAGAGAGAGAGAGAGAGAGACAGAGAGACAGAGAGAGCCAGAGAGACAGAGACACAGAATCTGAAGCAGGCTCCAGGCTCCGAGCTGTAAGCACAGAGCCTGATGCAGGGCTCGTGAGCTGTGGAATCATGGCCTGAGCCGAAGTCGGACGCTTAACCGACTGAGCCACCCAGGCGCCGCGTGTCCAAATTTTAAATGCCTGTGAAAAACAAGCACAAATGATGATTTGTGCTACCAGCAGTGCAAATAGCTTAGCTAAGATGACGAGCATATGAAGATCCATGACCAAGTTTGCACACATGCAGATAGTTACAACTTCATCATAACAGGTGACAGTGACAGGGACTATATCTCATTGATGATGACATCAGTTAGAAAATGCATCTCAGTTTCAGAGACATTGAGTATGTGAGGGGAAACAGGCATCCAGTTTTAGATGAACTGTGGTAGTTACAGATATATGGGGTGACAAAGTCCTGCAAATATTTTCTAATCACATGGAATGAAGCTGAATAAATCTTGGCCCGAGCATATTTGACTTTAGGTGAATATATCTCTAATTCTGAATGAACACTGACTCATCGCAGCTGCTCAGTGAGAGCCTTTTTAAGAAACAAATGGGTAACTAAGGTTGATTTTTCTCCCCCGAAGGAGAAGGCAGAGTGTTGTCATTGCTGCTGTGGATTTATAACATGACATAAATTAAGTGTGGCCAAAGAAATATCACCAATGAGCTCATACTTTAATATGATTACTTTTATTTTTTTTATTCTATCCTGATGTTTATATATGTACCTTCTTAGTTTTAATACTTGTAAGTATAATAAAGAATGTAACATTTTCTACATTTCCCCTGAATGTTCTATCAAGACAGTATAATTATCATTTTATGGCTGTGTAATATTCCATTAAATTATGCAGAATAATTTATTTAAAAATTCCTTACTGCTATACATTTAGATTGATTCTGGTACTTTGCAATTTTAGATTGAGCTGCAAATAACATTATTGTGCAGTTGGCTTTTCCTTCTGTTGAGTTATTTCCTGAGGAAACATTCCCAGGAGTGGAGTTTTTGGTCGAAGGGAATGATACATTTTTATAGCCTCGGTATAAATTGCTATAAGAAACGTTGTAATAAAATTTCAGTGGCAATTTCTCCTCGAAGCTTCTGTAGGACAGGGGACTGTTTTAGCCATTTTATAATACTTGTCTTCTCCATTTTCTGGGATGTATATGTCATTGGAATCATGGCTTCAGAAGAGAGGGAAAAATGGATGATCTATATTGCTATGGCTCAGTCGCCACAGGATTCCCCAACTTTCTTACAGCCTGGAAGCTATAGTTCAGTTCTTGCCTCTGTTTTTCCAACTTTCTCAGCCCTGGGCAACTGGATAGAGAGCTCTACTGGATTCTGAGTTAAGTAATTATTAGGTAATGCACAGAGCAAGATTCCTTTTGAATCTTTCAGAACTAGATGGGAAGAGGTAAACTTTGTTTAAGAAGGCTGGCTTGGTGGGGCACGTGGGTGGCTCAGTCAGCTGAGCATCTGACTCTAGGTTTTGGCTCAGGTCATGATCTTCCAGTTGTTGAGTTCAAGACCCACTTTGGCTCCACATGGGGCTTGCTTGGGATTCTCTCTCCCTCTCTGCCCCTCCCCACTTGCTCGCTTGCTCGCTGTCTCTCAAAATGAATAAATAAACTTAAAAAATTTTAAAAAAAGAGGGCTGGGTTGGTTACAATGGAATTTGCATGATTACTTTATGGAATTTCTTTAATTCAGAGGGTCAGAATACTGAAGTTTGTTGTGTTGGATTCAAGATCACGTGTATAGTCCCAAGTTATAAAAACAACAGCTACAACCACCAAATTTAGAATGCAGCTAAAAGTTAAGGGCACTCGAAGGCTATATTTGAAAATCACGGAGCAGACTTCAGGATAGAAACATGCCCTCACTGGGCTGTGTGCCATTTTGGAAGTTTTTTCATAATACTTTAGTTTATGTCTGGGCTTCTATCATATTCTCCTCATGGCACTGAGAAAGTCAGTAACTAAAGCGATTGAAATATTTGTTTCCTATAATAACCAAAGGGGAAAAAAAACCCAGGCATTACAGTTCCTGCAGTTCTTACATGGGCTGTGTTCTTCCTGTAGGAGAGAGGCACCGTTGACCTATCTGTTGACCTAACCTAAGCACGCTCATGCTTGGAAATCCTTGTCTCCATGATATTTCTCAAGTCCGAGTTACACAAGACGTTAAGCTTCTTTTTGGGGAGAAGGCTATGTAGGGCCAGGGATGTCATCTGTAGCTACAAGAAAGCAAAACAAAACTATCTCTAGAGGATGTCATTGTGGTCATTAGGACATGGAACTTGCTGTTTGCTAACTTGTGTTACAATTGTCATTGTGCTAAATCTTAAAGCCTCAAGGCACAGTGTGATATCGGGTTATCTTTGAATATGTTATTATTGATGTTCCTTGATGTGTATGTCTTGATGTGTTATTATCCTACAATAAGGAAAAGTAGGGTACTCTTAGCAAAAGAAGAGGAAGGGATTCTGGGTAAACCCAACAAGTGGTCATTATATTAGGGGTGGTTCTAAATGCCAATAAGATTCAGTAAAAAGACGAGGTGGCCTTTCCTAGTGTTTTATTTTCTTTTGGATATGCTTTGCATTAATTCCTCTGTATTCTGACATTTTGAGTCATGTGTTTAGGAGACTACTACATTGTGTACTCTGTCTTGTACATAAATTAGTATAGCTTTAGATCAAAGGAAATGAAACCCATCATCTTTTTTTTAGTGTTTGGAATGATTTACCAGTTCTTATAAGAGCCTTGGTTTGTGGACTCTGATGTAATGGGATTCACGTCCACATAGAAGTTAATTCTGTAAGTTTGTAGTTGATACTCAGTGGTGTCCACGCCAAAAATAATAATGATTTTTCTTTTCTTAGCCCAACCTCTGCTTAACATACCAGCATAATTAACAGAGATATATACCAACAGCTCCAACTTCAAAGACTTTTCTCTTTTTTTTTTTTTAATTTTTTTTTCAACGTTTATTTACTTTTGGGACAGAGAGAGACAGAGCATGAACGGGCAAGGGGCAGAGAGAGAGGGAGACACAGAATCGGAAACAGGCTCCAGGCTCCAAGCCATCAGCCCAGAGCCTGACGCGGGGCTCGAACTCACGGACCGCGAGATCGTGACCTGGCTGAAGTCGGACGCTTAACTGACTGCGCCACCCAGGCGCCCCCAAAGACTTTTCTCTTGAGAGAGATTTAGTTGCTATGCTATGTGAACCTTTATATGCCCTTATTCCTAGTTGTGGGTGCGTGAGACCAAGTGGCTGCTCTTTAAACTTTCCCTAAGGAGTCATGAGCTTGTAGCTCACCAAGTAGCAAGTTTCCTGCTGGAATGAACTTCCCTGTTTTTTTAGTGATATGCTTTCTTAAGAAGTCTTGATTACAGAACTTGTTAGCCACTGGTAAGCACCTTCGAGATTCTTGAGAAAATGCAGGAAGAGACACGTTCTCTGAAGTTACTGACTTCTGAGTACACAGCCTACGCAGAGTCTCCTCAGAAATACTCGGTTTTCCTGTGGTCATGTGGAGAATTTGGACTAAAGCGTGATTGTTCTGTTAACTCTGGGGAAAGGAAAAAGTGGGTATGTCATGGGAATAGATGTCTGACCTGTGTATACACAGGAACACTCCAGTTTTCAGCAGGACTGCCTGAAGTGGAGTTCAGCCATTCCTTTCTGCCCCCCTCCCTCCCTTGTATCCTGTCTTCCTTCCTTTCTTTCTTTCGGCGGAGTAATGAGCAGCTCTCAAGCCGAACTAGCTTAAATGGGTTCAGAATGAGAACTAATCGGTATCTGAAACAATAGTGTTACACCCCATTGCTTAAGATAAATGATACCTCATGCCACAGAGTAGGAGATTTTTCCACAGTTCATGGAGCAGTTGGTCTTTATGTCAAATTCAGCTTAAAAATAAGCTGTAATTTAAAAAATGCAAATTCTGAGAAAAACCTTAGCTAAAGGGCCGGCCATGGCAAAAAGAGATAATTTGCCAATGTTTTGCATTAAGATTCAAGTCCTAAGAAAGAGATGGGCCAGGGGAGATTTCTTTTTGATTTGGAGGATCTTTCTTTTTTCTGAAAACATAATGCATCAGCCAATCCCAAATTCTGTCTGGGCTGAAATGAAGAGGAAGAAAGCATATGAAACGGTCGCTCAGTCACCTCTATGAAAACGGTTTTGTTGTTTTCCAGAGAGCAACCAGCCTGTCCTGAGTCAATAAGTCTACTTAGTGGATGGGGGTTAGAGCTTATGGATGAAATATCTGATCTTTGCCGTCTTCTCTTTATTCTGCAGAGGGGTTGTACACGTGTGGTTTTGTTTATCCTCTTGGTGGTCACTTTTACAGCTCGGTTGTTTCCCAATTGGGTAATTCCTAACACACACGCGCGCACACACACGCACGCATGCACTAACTTACCTGCAACCTCTTTCTTCATAGTTTCTTCTCAGAAATTTCTCTCATCTTTTACTCTGTTACCGCCTTATCCTTATTCCACTGATGAGCTAATAAGACACTTCTATTTAATGACCGTAAGCATGTTTTGATGGCATCCACTCATCAAGGAAAAAGTAAATCTTAAGTTTTGAGATGAAATAAGACGTGAAAAAGTACCATCAACCCTTAAGATCATGTGTTCTAGATAGTCTCTGTCTAATATTATTTACCCTCTCTATTAACCCTGTTTTTCGTCAAGCAACCTTTAAGAGAAAAACAGTCTTGCATCAATTGTATTTTTCATCTTTGCTTCATTCCTAGCATTACTAAAGTATTACATTTTGTGATGTTTTCATTGCAAATTTCCATTTCCACACATAGGGTTTTGTGGGCACCTCTGACAATCTAATTATCAAAAATATGGCAAACACAATTAACATTGTTTACTTCCACCTAGAGTAGTGCTTATAGCTCAATGAATGTTTGTTAGATAAATTTTTAAAATTCTGAGTGAGTCTCAAATAAATGGATATAGAATTGAACTACAAGACTACATTCCTTCTGTAAGTTCACCCAGACTGTTAAATTGAAATCAGGATTCTGATGGTCCTTAAAATATCCAGGATTAAATTATCAACTTTAAGATAAAAACCAGTTATAAATACTTACTAGATAACAAAATATCACACATTGGGTGTCAAATTGTTATTTATTTTTTAAAATGTTTATTTATTGATTTTGAGAGAGACAGAGAGGCAGAGAGAGCTGACAGTGCAGAGCCCATACGGGGCTTGAACCCACAAACTGCGAGATCATGACCTGAGCTGAAGTCAAGAGTTGGATGCTTAACCGACCGAGCCACCCAGGCATCCCTTAGCTGTCAAATTTTTAATATAAAAATTGAAAATTCATACTCATTCGCTGTTAATGACTATGGCCACCACTTAAAATATATATTGAGTATATCAATAGCTTTGATTATATGTTTATAAATAGTACTTATAGATTTACGTATTTGAAAACTAGGGGTCTTAAATATCACAGCAGATAACTTAATTACTTTATAGATAATAAGTTATAATTAAAATACCTTGAATGTTTACCATTTGCTGGGGATCACATTAATCGTGTGATATGTGTTATCTCCTTTAGCCCTCACAGGAACCCTCTGAAAAGGAGAAAGAGACCTGCAGGTTAAAATTATTCATTTGGGGTCACAGACCAGAGTCACTTAATCACAAACCTGAGATTTAAGCCACAGTCCTCCTGTGACCATGAGCCAGGCACTCTCCATCATGCCACACTGCATATGTAACATCGTTAGTAGATTTAAAGCTATTTCTGTGTGGCAGAGTCTGTGAAACTCCATTCTATCCTTCACTGTCAACCTGGGGTCTAACATGATTAAAGTTCTCTCTGTTGAGACAAATAGGCAACAGAAAGCATGCGTAATTAAGTTTTTAAACAAAAACAATAACAAGAAAGAAGAAAGAAAAGAAAAAAAAGAAATTAATAAAAGGGTGAACCCCATGACTGACATGGAGAGTGAGAATGCTAGGATCAGTGCTTAAAGGAGGTTATAACAAACGGTTATGGGCAAGTGGTTTCAGTTTAGTTTAATGGGATAGAATTTGTCTCCATTATATGCATGTAGCTTTCTCTTTGAATAAACTAGCTAACTATTGGTTGGCACCATCAAGGTGAGACTTGATACTTTTGATTTAGTATAAGCTAAATTGGACTTCTTTCCGTTTTATATGTCTACTGAGAAAAAAAACAGGGGTGTTCACAAAACTCAAGTTTAATGGCACTAGTTGACTCTCCTTTCACGGGAAACCAGGCCATTCTGTTATGACAGTTTTGAAATGTGGGTTTTTACAGCTGTAACTAAAGATGACCTGCCAGCACAGGTCCACCCTCGGGGCCAGGTTCTTACCATTACACGGAAGTAAAGGATGAGCAGATATGGACTGAAGTTTGTCTTATTTGGTACATTTGGCTCATTTAAAATTTTAAAATGCATAAGTCAGATTTGCAGGAGGAAATTAGCAAACCTTGTAGCTGATTTATAAAATCAGATGCTGTAATGAAAAACTGTGTACAGCAAGTCACTTAACTATGTTTATTTAATAAATTATCTTCAGTCTCTGGACCATGGTTAATAAGTATGTATTACATACTTTTTATTGCTAATTACAATTGAATTGAAGAGGTAGAATATTAACAATTAAAGCCTTTCTTGAAGTAGCCACTGGGAGTAAAAGGCTCTGATTGACGTCTGTGAAATTACTCATACATTAAGACACAGCTCATGTAAAAAATGTGACAGCACATTCTTTCTTATACCTTCTGTGAGGTAAGTAGCAAGACCAGAAAAAACAAAACAAAACACTGAAAGCAGGTTAAAAGCTCAGCTTTTCCCCTAACTTATTCTTCATTCACCATGTCCATTTAATTGTTAAAAATATAGTGTCTTAGTGCTGGTGAGAGTGGTGAACAAGACAGAAAACATCCCAGCCCTCCGGCAAGTATACAATTTATAAAGGAGAGTAGATTTGGAGTACGTGATCATGAGTGTCATACATGGTATTATAGGAATAACAGGGGACAAAACCCAGCCGGATGTGGGACAGAGAAGATCAAGGGAGGCTGAGGAAGTGCTGGCTAGATGTAGGGAGTGGTAGGTAGAATATTCCTGGCCTGTGTCAGGGCCTAAGGTGAGCAGCAGAATGTGAGAAACCGTTACATTCTTATGTCATATGACCGAAGCACAGAGCCTCAGGGGGACCATAGGCAAGGTGGCCCTCTAAGGCATCCCATGAAGGATTTTCAGCAATCCCACTTCCTGGTATGTATCCAAAGGAATTGAAATCTGAGTATCAGAGATACCTTCACTCCCATGTTGATTGTGGCATTAGTGACCATAGCCAACACAGGGAAGTCGCACGAGCGCCCAGATAAATGGATAAAGAAAACGTAGTATAGACACAGAGTGGACTCTTATTCAGCCTTGAAAAAAGAAATCCTCCTCTTTGCAACAACATGGATGGACCCGGAGGATGTTATGCTAAGTGAAAGAAGCCAGACACAGAAAGACAAATATGGCACGATTTCACTTATACGTGGAATGTACAATAGTCAAACACGTAGAAGCAGAGAGTAGAATGATGGTTGCTAGGGATTGGTGAGGCATTGGGGGGGAAATACTGGTCAAAGCATATAAAATTTCTGTTTTGCAAAATAAATAATTTCTGGAGATCTGCTATACAACATAGGCTTATGTTGAACAATTCTGTACTGCATACTTACAAAATTTTGCTAAGAGGGTAGATCTTACGTTAAATGGTCTTACTGTAAAAGAAAAAAAGACCCCCAAAACAGAAACACAAAGCGGGGGACAGGTGGAAACTTTTGGAGGTGATGTATAAGTGGATATGGCATTGATAATTATTATGGTTTCATGGCATATACTTATCTCCAAAGTCATTAAGTTGTATACATTAAATATCTACAGCATCATATGTATTAATTATAGCTCAATAAAGAAGTTACAAAAAAGAATTACAAAAAAAATTTTTCAGCTTTAACCTCTAACCCAAAGGGAAGCCATTGAAGGATTCTCCAATGTTTGGGAGGTTTGAATACGAGAAGAAGACACTCATTTCTTATCAATTCCTTTCCAGAGTGGTCTAGAGTGGGAATCCATTTTGAAAGATATGGGTGGTCACTGTTGAAGAAACCTTCAATAAGGAGCAAATAAGTAGTATTAAATAGTTAATAAATAGTAAATCACTGTGTGAGATAGAACTCCTTATCCATTGGATTTACACCTCAGGTTACTTTACATTTGGTCTCTAAGAACATAAATAAAACGACATTGCCATCTACCCAAGGAAGTGTGTCTGCGATTGGACAGTTTTGAGTATTAGTTCTGAATTGGAGAAGGTATGTGTAGATAACCCAACCCCTGGATTTCTTTGGTCTTTCAATATTCTTGCTTGAAAATGTGCTCCGAAAGCAGCCAAAAAATGTGTGTTTTCATGAATAACTTCAAGTTTGGCTGCCCAAGCCTCTTCATTTATACTTGTCCTTTGACATTAATATGTTCGTGTGGACAGAAATATAAAGGAGCTCATTGCTAATATCTGCTCAGGAACAGAAAGTCGAGGATTTATGAGTATGGCCCTGACCTTAACTATAGCAGAGGGCTAGGGATATTTCAATTCCCAGAATGCACACTCTTTCGACAATGACCTGTGAACAGAGGAAATACCTTCATTTTAAACCTTGTCTCACATTATACCCTGAAAAAATTTTAAAGCAATTTCTGATAAAAAAAAAATAGCTATGTCATTACCTTAGAAATCCTTTCAATCAATCCACAAATATTTATCGGGCACCATACTTAAGTCAGGCAGTTCACTTTTTAACCCTTAATCTCTGAGTCCCGGAAATTAGATGTGTCAGGCTTCTTCACTTTATTGGTCAAACTTGGGATTAGAGAGATAAGCTTGCCCTAGGACACAAGACTAGTAAGTAGTGGAGACGGGATTTAAACAGGTCTGGCCTGGCTGTTTCAAGAGAGCATGCCATTGTCACTGCCATGTGCCGCCTGCCTCCCAGGAGTTTATTTAATATTTACACTTACATGGGCTAGATACTTTGTGGATCACCAAGCTGTGCCCACCGGTCAGGAGAAAAGTGAGGGAGAGTTGTAAATGATGAAGACATGTGCTTCGAGGGAATAGTATTCGCTATCCTGGGGCAGGGTTCAGTGAAGTTCAGCTGGCTGAGAAGAGGACAGAGTCATGGGGTAGTGGGCTTCTTACTCTGTTTAGAAGGTAGTCTCCAGTAGAAGAGGGAAATATTCGTACTTGCTTGTTTGCTTATCATTTGTCTCAAAATAATTAAACCTAAATGAGAAGGATTAATGAAAATCCTGGCTTCTTTCACTGATTGATGCTGTGATTGATGGTAAATAGAAAACAATAAATGTACACGAGTAGTCCCAGGCATTTTTATTTCTTTAAAAAGAAAGATGAGAACTTCTTTTTTTTTTTTTTTTTTTAAAAGTTTATTTTTTGGGAAGAGAGAGAAAGAGCATGAACGGGGGGGGGGGCGAGAGAGAGGGAGACACAGAATCGGAAACAGGCTCCAGGCTCTGAGCCATCAGCCCAGAGCCTGACGTGGGGCTCGAACTCACGGACCGTGAGATCATGACCTGGCTGAAGTCGGACGCTTAACCGACTGCGCCACCCAGGCGCCCCGAGAACTTCTTAAACTATATTTTGCTGAAGATTAGCGTCTTGTTGGATGTTAATCAGTACTCTGCCAAAAATTGCTGCTCCCACCGTGAAATAAACGTAGGAAATTCTAGAGGCTACATGGTCAAACTTCCTGTTTATAATTGGTTTCGTTAGAACTTTTAATGGGAACCCTGTAATCACTGATTCCCAGGCACCCTAAACCCATTGAATGAGAATCTCTGGGGTGAGACTCAGGCGTTGGTATTGTAAAAAGAAAAAAATTCCAGGTGATTTTGGTGTGCGGAAACGCTACCGTAATGGAACATTCTTCTAGTACCTATGCTCAAGCTGGAGGCCAGTTGCTTCTCATATCCACAACTGTTTGTCACAGTGGAGAAAAAATGATGACACATGACACAATGTAGGAAGGCTTTTGTAGCTTGTCATAGATTCGGTTCTTTATTCAATGAAAGTCAACTTTTATCAGAGAAACATCCTATGAATCACGAGTGATGGGGGAATGGGCGGAATTTCAAGAGGCAATGGAAGTAACCGGAAAGTAAGCCAAGTCTCACCTTGATTTCTGTCCACAGTGCTTCTGTTTTTCAGGAAGCAGCAGCCAGGATCACCTCCCAAATCCAGTGCCCTTGGCTGCCATTCCCCTCTGTTACCTATGATGTCCTCTGCTGCAGGCCTGTGGAAGGCTGATGTCTGAGTTTCACCTTTGATGCTTTTTCCTTTGATCCTGGCAGGCTTCGGGTCATATTAAACGGGCTCTTGTTCTCTTTTAGTCTGTTCAATATGCCTGGAATTTTGTGAAATGAGTTTATCAAGGATTAGGGTTGATCTCCCTTCTCAATTCCTTCCATGGAGCCCAGTGTCTCCCAATAGGGATGAATCCCAGAGAGGGGACTCCTACTCCCTGGGCTTGCTCACCTCTCCAGCCACATGTCTCAGGACTGTTGCAGCCTCTGCCTTGAGCAGAGAAGGCTGTGCTCTTCTCCTCATAGTTCCTTGAGCACCACACCTTCCCTTTGCCTTAGAGCTTTTGCACAGGTGACTTTCTCCTCCTTGGGAGTGTGTCCTTTGTGCCTCTGGCCAATTCCTATCTGACACATCTTTCTCAACTCAGCCCAGAGACTACCATTCCTGACAATGCCCTCCTCCCGCACCTACTCATCTGGGTTAAGGACCCCTCAGTTCTGCCACAAATAGCACCCACAACATGGTGCCACAGTGGTAGCTTACCCATATTTCTTCCCTGCTGGGTTGTAGATTCCTTGAGGGCAGGTCTGTGTTTCTTTTTTCAGTTCTCGCTTTAATGCCTGGGTTATCAAACTGCCTTCCTGAAGTTCACGAGTAAATGAGAACACTCTCTTCTCCACTCTTCCATACCCTGAACACACCAGTCACATGTTCCCAGTTTCACATCCTTTGGGAACACTTTCCTTTCTTTCTGGAACACAATCTCTTTTCATAAATGGTATCTCCAATAGTGCCTCGTCCATATTGACACCATATTGATTTCTACTTTTTTTTTTTTACTTTGTAATCCATTTTTACTTTGTGATACGCATTTTATAGAAATGCCATGTGAGTTTTGTATTCCCAAATGGCACACTTTTCAAGATGACCTGGATTCTTTCACTTCCAACTTCAACTAGATATGGAATGACTAGATATGGAATGACCATTCTGATCATATGACTCGAGCCTATGTTGCAGCCTAATTCTGTTCAGCCATGCGTACCCTTTCTCTCACTGTGCCCTCATTTATGGCTCCAGCAGTGAACTTTCTGCTTGCAAATGTGTTCATTCATTTTTTAGTTTAATAATTCAATATCCTCATTTACTGTGTATTACTCAGCACCTCTTCTAGGTACTGGGAATACAGCAATAAACAAAATATACAAAAACTCCCACCCTGGTGGGTGGAGGCAGAAAGTAAACGCCATAAACAAGTAACATATGTAGTGTCACATGGCAATACAGACATTGGAGAAAATTAATATGGAAGGAGGACAGTGGATGTTGAGGGAATTGTGGTTGAAAATAGGAAGACTCACTGATAATGTGGCCTTTGAGCAGCATCCTGAGGGAATGAGTCCTGTGGATATCAGGGGAAGAAAGTTCCAGAAAGAAGGAATAGCAGGTGCCAGCACCCTGGAGAGAGTATGCTAAGTGTGTAGGAGTGTGGAGGAACAATAAGGATATCAGTGTGCCTGGAGCAGGCAAAGTGGAAGAATCACTAGGGAGGGAGCCGGGGAGGTGATGGGGGTGGACAGAGACTATAGGGTCTGGAGGTCATGATGAGAACTTCACCTACTTATCAGAACCTTTATGGGGCATCCACTGTAGAACCAATGCCATTTTCAGTGCTTTGGAGGGTGCAAAGATGAATCAGGCTCAGACTGTCGTCAGTGAGTTCTGACTCTGTAGTATGGGTACAGCCCCAATATGGGTGAGAAGCTTCTCATATCCCAAGTGCTGAAGCTAAGTGCTGACTCTCATATACTGTTGGTGCCAGTGTAAATCGATACACTATTTTCCCCCAACATAACTCAATCTGGCAAAATGTATATAAAACTTGAATACGTGTGCTCTTTGACCCAGTGGTTCTACATCTAGGCTTTTTTCCTAAGTAAATAAAGAAGTATGCAAGGATATATAAGCAAGGTATTTACAATGCATTGTTTATGACAGTGGGAAATTATTCAGCAGTGAGCTTAGGCAAATGAATAATTCTATATCCAACTAAGGACATACTTTACATTTATTCAAAATGATGATGTAAGTATTGATACAGAAAGATGATCATGATTTATAGTTAAGTGGAATAAAGTTATAAAATGGCAAGCGAAGGTTGAATCTATCTTTATAGCATATTCAGAGTCTGTGATTTATGTATCATGGAAAACTTATGAACATGAATCGAGGTTTTAACAGTGCTAATACCTGCAAAGTGGAACTTGGGGTGATTTTCCTTTCTTCATTATACCTCTCTGTATGGTCTGATTAAATAAATGGGAAGACATTAGCGTGGCAATCAGAGAATGATTATTTCCAGTTTTTAAAAAGGGAAGTAAAGATAAATGCTCGGGCCACCATATACCCTGTGGCCAATGTATGTACTCCTTTTCACCTGCGATCCCCGATCACATGAGGTGGATTTCTGGGTCCCCACATTAAAAGACTTACTGGGCTTTTTATCAATCTCCTTTTTTTTGTCTGCCCAAGTAGGGTAGATCTAAGTACACATCCTCTTGACTCTCCCTTCCTTCCACCCCTTCCTAAATTTCCTTTGACGTCAGTTTCTTCTAAGTAAAGGTGATAAACGGAAATATTGCACAACAGGAGCCATATTCATCAGCGGGACTTGCCGACTGATGAACATGCCTTATACATGCGGGGCCCTGTTTGGGAATCTGTGGTCCTGGATGAGAAAACATTCCTGGGTCCCCAAGGACACTTATTACTCATGGTTGTTACTTCTTGAATATTACTGGTGCCTATTCAGGACGTGAAGACTTAAAAATGGGTTTGTCCTGCCCCTTGCCTGTCCCCTATACAGTCCTGACTCAGCCAAGCAGAAAAAAATTAATAGTGTTCTGAAAGGACTGAACAAAAGCTATAGTTTCCCACCAATCCCCCTGGGGAGCTAGAGATGCCAGGGCTGTGGTTCGGAGGCATTAATTCTGCTTGCTTTGACTTTGCCAACTGTGTTTTATTTCTTTTTTTCTCGCTCACTGGGCACTTCATTGTAGCGTTTTGTATAAAAGGAAACCTTCAGCAAGTATTGCAGTTTCCCTCATGTGCTTAGGCAGCGAATGCTGTCAAAAGCACTCAGTATGATAACAAAACGGCTCTCATCAATGACATTTTTTTTTATTATGGATTTCCTAGCTCTCTGATAGGCTGCGCCTTTGATTTAGGCTTTCAAAAAGAATTTAATCATGAAAGAAAGCCCTGTGTGCCAGGTGAATCCTCTTGAAAGCAATTGCCTTTTATATCTCCAGGTTCTTAATCGTTCCTCCAGTCTGCTTCTGCTGTTTTATTCTCTTTTATGTTTGGATCAACATGTAAATAGCCAAAGTTGATGGCTGATTTTACTTAAGGCAGATGTAATGGAAAGGTAGAAATGAAATCCAGGCTCAATGGGGGAAGGAGAGAATATGCCATTTGGGGAACCAGAGATATAGGATGCGGATCCAGTCTATCAAAGGAGGACTTTCCATGCCCAAATTTTTGCATCGGAAATATGGGACTGTTCCATATTAGCTTTCCCTAAAGTGAGTTGCAGAGAACCGTAGTCCCACGAAGTGTTCTAAGATAGTGTTCCAAGGTCAGATAGGTTAGGGAAGTTCTATGTAGTATACACTATCCTTAATGGTTTTGAACCACTAGTTCGAGATTTTCCATAAAGGTTTATTTTGTTGAATACAGATTTTTTTCTATCTTATTTGCCCACTGAACTCTTTTAGAAGAACCACTCATTATGTGCCTTTTCTCCTTTTGGGAAATTAGAAAGATTAATGAATTCTCTATAATTTAGATGAAAATATATGTGTCCTGGCATTCAAAGTTAGTGCAAAAAATTAATAGATTTAGGGGTCTTCTACCTTATAACTAATTTCATGACTCTTTAACAATATACAAAAAGCAAATATGACAGTGTTAACAATCGTTAGTTTTGAAAAGAGATTATGGGTTATGCTCCTTTTAATTACGTGTTCAGTTTCTGAGAAAGTCAGTTAAGGCACATGGAAAATGTAGATGTTAATTGTATATTCATCTGTTCATTTACTCAAGAAATGTTTTTGGAGTACTTAAAATATGCCATCCATGATTCCTGGCACTTTATCTAAATAAATAGATAAAGATCTCTGCCCTTGAGGTGCCAGACTAAGGTTTAACTCAATAAATATTTAAGAATTATTGAGACTCGCTTCTAATAATGTCTGAGTAGGCTCCTCTCTGACTGACCCTTCTTCAGTCAACACGTATAAACTCTAGACAAAACAAAAATAAAACAGAACCAAAAAGCAAAACCAGTGGCCAGAAGTTGCTCGAGAACAACCAAATGTAGGTAGTGTCTGTAGGGGAATCAACACTTTGATGAAGCAGAAGACATTGGCTGAGTTCCCATTTTCATGGCTCATGAACTGAGCGAAGGCTCAGTTTGCCCTCTACATATGGAGCTCTAAAACTGTGATAGAAAATCTGAATTCTTCTTGGTTGATGGAATCAGACGACAAAGTTCTGGACAACACAGCCTCTGGCAAGTGATGGAACCAGAGAGAAGGAGCCTAAAGGTTTGTCTCTGCACTCATTCCAACCATCTGACTGACTCCTGACATGAGGATGTCTAGAGCAGGTTCCAAGCATCCTAGTTAAGGATTAGATTGAAACTGTCATCCAAGAAAGAGTTTGAAGTTCAAGTCCTCTCATGCTAATTGCCTGCTAACATAAACAATCTTAACAACCAAACTCTCTTTAGAGGAATAAAGCAGAATCTAGCAATCCATAATCTAAAATTATTTAACGTACAAAGAATCAGGAAAATTTGATTCGTTATAAAGAGGAAAGAAAATAAGGAACGGCCAACCCCAAGATGAGCCAGATGTTGGCATTAGCAGGCAAGGATTCTGAAGTAGCTATTAGAATGTTGCTCAAGCTCTTGAAGAAAATATGTTCATCATGAATTTTTTTTAAAGTAAATCTTAGCAGAGAAGTAAAAAGAATAGCAAAGAATAAGTGGGAATTCTACAGTTGAGGAAGTGAATATTTGAAATTTTAAAAATTCACCAGTCAGCTTAGGTAAAAAGAGGTGATGATGGGCGAGTCTGTGAACTTGAAGATCAATAGAAATTAATGAATTTGAAGACTAGAAAAAAAAAATTAAAGAAAGAAAAGGAGAGGCACCTGGGTGGCTCAATCGGTTGAGTATCTGACTCTTGATTTTGGCTCAGGTGACGATCTTGTGGTTCATGAGCTCAAGCCCAGAGTTGCACTATCAGCGCAGAATCTGCTTGGGGTTTTCTCTCTCTCCCTGTGCCCCTCCCCTGCTCATGTGCTGTCTGTCTGTCTGTCTGTCTGTCTGTCTCTCTCTCTCTCTCTGTCAAATAAAAAAAGGAAGAACAGGACCTCAGAAACATGCAGCAAAATATGAAAACATTTACCATAACTCAAATCCCAGGAGAAGAGAGTGGGGAATGGGGAAGAAATAACGGCTATTTTTTTCTTTTACTTTGTTGAAAGACATTTACAAATTTGAGGAGCTTAGAGGGGCGCCTGGGTGGCGCAGTCGGTTAAGCGTCCGACTTCAGCCAGGTCGCGATCTCGCGGTCCGTGAGTTCGAGCCCCGCGCCGGGCTCTGGGCTGATGGCTCAGAGCCTGGAGCCTGTTTCCGATTCTGTGTCTCCCCCTCTCTCTGCCCCTCCCCCGTTCATGCTCTGTCTCTCTCTGTCCCAAAAATAAATAAACGTTGAAAAAAAAAAAACAACAACAACGAAAAAAAACAAATTTGAGGAGCTTAGAAAACCTTAAGCAGGATATATACATCGAAAACATGCCTAGGCAAAACATAAACTGCAAAAAACCAAAGATTAGGAGAAAATCTTGAATGCAACTGGAGAAAATCAACGTTTGTGTAAAGGGGAATGACAATTTAAGTCATCACTGATCTCTTGTTAGAAAGAGATGGAGGCTAGGATACATTAGAACAAAAAATTTTTTTAATGTTTATTTGTGAGATAGAGACAGAGCATGAGTGGGGGAGGGGCAGAGAGAGGGGGGGGACACAGAATCCGAAGCAGGCTTCAGGCTCTGAGCTATCAGCACAGAGCCCGACGCGGGGCTTGAACTCACAAACTGCGAGATCATGACCTGAGCCGAAGCCGGATGCTCAACCAACTGAGCCACCCAGACGCCCCTAGAGCAAAATCTTTAAAGAGGCTTTAAATGGCAAACTGTTAACCCAGAATCCTCTATCCAGGAAAAATATCCTTCAAGAGTGAATGCAAAATGAAGACAGTTTTCAGTAAAATCAAGAGACTCTCTTACCAACAGACCTGAACTGGAAGCAGTGTTGAAAGAAATTCTTCAGTCTGAGAGGAAATGACAGCAAATAGAAATGATCAAGTTCAAGAGTTACCATAAAGATAGAGTAGTGAAGACAGCATGGTATTGGTGAAAGAGGAGACACATAAATCAATGCAATAGAATAGAGAGCTCAGAAATACAGCCACACAAATATAGTCAACTGATTTTTGATAAAGATGTAAACACAATTTAGTGGAGACAGCAGAAGTTACCCAAATATATGTATGTGTCAAAACTCAACAAACGTACACTAAGATTTATGCGTTTCAGTGTATGTTCATCTTAAAAGGGAAAACACACACACACACAATAATGAACTTCAGTTAATGATATGTATATTGACAGATTTGGGGCAGGATGGAACACTGTCTTCGATTTACTTTGAAATACATTAAAAACAAGATGCATCGATGCATGGATACAGGAATGAGCAAAAATGTGACAAAGCAGATTAGCAAAATTGTCATCATGATTTCAAGTGGTAGGGACACAGGTGCTAATAGTATTATATTTCTCTGTATATTTCTTTGGTATATTTCTCTGTATGTTTCAAGTGTGTTGTGATAAATATTGTAAAAAATATTTATGGACTGCCCACTGTGGACTTGTATTTCTCACCATGGTCCCCCAAATCAGGAAAAGGTAGTTCTTTATTCTCAAGGATCTCCCAGTCTAAGGAGAGAACAAACATATAAACAATAAAGACACTGTACTATAAATTCAGTAGACATGAAAACAAGTTATTACAGCAACACAGAGAAAGGAACCCATAATCCAAACCTGGGGAGGTCAGAGGTGGTAAAGGAAGGTGCCTGATATTAGGTGAATCCTAAGGGAAGAGCAGTTTGCCACGTAATGTGGGGAAGGAGGGCAGAGGGAGGATTGTCTCCAGGTAAAGGAGGCGTCACGGGCCAAGATAAAGAAGAAAGACAGCATGAGGTGTGTAAGCACCTGCATTTTGGTGTGACTAAAGTTCAATTTACAAGAAGAAACTGGTGGGATGCTAGATATGATCAAAGGTCAGACATGTCAGTTTGGGCTTATTTGGGGGGGGGTATAGAATGATTATAAATAAGGAAACATCATGAGTACATTTGAGTTTCCAACAGTCTTCTCTGGCAGCTGTGGGGGGTAGAATCAAAGTATGGCATCCAGAGGAGTAGTTGGACAGTTACAGTAATGAGACTTGTTCACTCTTATGTGGATCCTGAAAAAATTAACAGAAGACCATGGGGGAGGGGAAGGAACAAAAAAAAAGGGTTAGAGAGGGAGGGAGCCAAACCATAAGAGACTCTTAAAATCTGAGAACAAACTGAGGGTTGATGGGGGGTGGGAGGGAGCGGAGGGTGGTGATGGGTATTGAGGGCACCTGTTGGGTTGAGCACTGGGTGTTGTATGGAGACTTGATGAGGCAGACAAGGGGACTCCGTTTAAGACCTAGGGAGAAGGCAAGGTCAGATATGGGTTCAAGGTGTCCGTATAGCTGATCATCTATAAAGGGTGATTTGAAAGTGAAAGTTGGCATTGGATAGTTACGCCAGGGGTGAGGGCCTCTAGCTGAAACAGTCCAGGGCAAATGGAGTACATTCCCGTATGAGAGATGAAGGGGCATGATTTCGAGTCAGGAGCCTGGCATGACTCTGAGTCTCCTGACTCAGTTGACAGAGATAGGAACAGGTTTAAAAGTGAAGATGATGAGGGGTGCCTGGGTGGCTCAGTCAGTTGGGCGTCCGACTTTGGTTCAGGTCCTGATCTCACGGTTTGTGGGTTTGAGCCCCGCATTGGGCTGTGCACTGACAGCTCAGAGCCTGCTTCTGATTCTGTCTCCCTCTCTCTCTGCCCCTCCCCACTTGCGCCCTGTCTCTTTCTCTCAAAAATTAATAAACATTCCAAAAAAAAATTTTTTTTAAGTGAGGATGATGATGTAGGAAGAAGTTTGTGGTTTGTTGGTTTCTGCTCCATGGCATTTACAATCTAGAGAAAACCTGACCTTTTGTGGCTACGGGAGAGAAGCACAGAAGTGGCATCCCAGCTGGATCGTAAAGAACGTAGGATTCAGATCCCCAGAAAGACACAAGGAGACGTGAGGCCAAAGGTGAGCTCTGTGCCTTGATCTCTGAAGACATTTTTTAAAGGAACTGTTTTTTGGATTCCTAAATATTTCTAAAATGGAAACAAGTCAGGTACGCGTTATTAGAAGTTTAGGGGCCCACGTGAGAAATAGACACGAAAGACAGACATGAGATCCGTATATCTAGATCTATCTCTATTCCTATTATTACTAGATCTGGACGGGAGCAGGTGGCTTGGACCTGTGACCACAACTGTGCCTTCTAAAACCTCCCTGGTTGGATCTTGGGGAGAGGAGTCTTTAAGGTAGTCAGCATGATATTCTTGTTATCCTGGGTGCTCTATAACTTCTAGGTGGAACTCCTATCCAGACAGACAATTATCCATCTAGAAGAGTCACTGCCTCATCTGTATCAAGCCCCGAGAGAGGGGCCAAAGAGATAAAGACAACATATGACACCTGACTTTTAGGTCATTATCTTGTTCACATCCAAAAAGGAAATCAACTGATGTCAGAATCTGCCTACGTATACCTGTTGGATAGCTGTTCTCCCATGTTGGGGAGTCCACTGTTGGGGAGTAAATAAAGTGTGGGGAGAACAGATAGAAGTTTTACTGGCGTGCCGTCCCTTGCTGGAGTGAGAGCTATTTCATGGATACGTGCAGGCAGGGAGTAGGGTCCCTTCTAACAACCTTTATATCTCTACCATAACTCAGGTCCAATTTTGTTGACTACCTCAAAAAGACATTATATCCTTCATAGAATGCTCCCACTAGACTGTCTGCCTGCGAGCCTCTCTCTTTTTTCTTCACCCACTATGGTTTCTAGGCACTGACATATTCACATTTGTAGATTTACACTTGGTTACAGATTCTTTAAGCTGTAATTTCAATTTTGCTTCCATTCCTACCTGATTGATTTCATTTGAACAAGATACACCTTTGATCGCCGTCTTCATGATGAATTCTATACTACCAAGTCTCAGTGATATTTATGAGGTAAAATTGATCTTTTTTGCTGAGCCTCCAGTTCACCTTGACTTTTTACCCTAACCTATATTAAATGCATCAGTATGTCTGCTGAAACATATGTAGATTCTTGTACTTTCCCCTGTGTTCTCCTTTGAATTACCAGGCACCTTATCCACTGTTAATCTTTTTTTTTTTTTTTAATGTCAGAAGTGATGTTGACTGTCTTAATATTTTTCCCATTTTAACTGAGAATATTTCATCTTTCCTTCCAATTGCAAGTGAAAGTCCCCTAAATCAGAATAACAAATTATTTTCTTCTCAGTCATCATGATATACTTTTTGTCAGAGATATTCTATAACCTCTAGGTGGAACTCAAGGATACGTGCTGTACTACTCCCTCTTTCGAAAGTCAGGGAAGAAGTGTGTGTGTGTGTGTGTGTGTGTGTGTGTGTGTGTGTGTGTGTGTCTTCACTATAGAATTAGTGGCTTTTAGCAGGGACAGGAAAATCTCTCTCTCAAGCCTGGATAACATCACTAGAGCCTCTTTTCTCCTTACTTTTTCTTCCTTGCCAAATGAGCTGGGAATACTTCTATTTGGAAGGACTCCTTGATCATGGAAGACAGAAGAGGACAGGGTGCCTTTGTGGTTCAGTCAGTTAAGCCTCTGACTCTTGATTTCAGCTCAGGTCATGATCTCATGATTTGTGCGTTCCAGCCCTACCTCAGGCTCTGTGCTGACAGCATGGAGCCTGGTTGGGATTTTCCCTCTCCCTCTCTCCCTGCCCCTACCCCAATCATTCTCTCTCTCTCTCTTTCTTTCTAAATACGTACATACATACATACATACATACCTATCTACATACATACATACAATTGTTTTTTAAATTTTTTTTAACGTTTATTTATTTTTGAGACAGAGAGAGACAGAGCATGAACGGGGGAGGGGCAGAGAGAGGGAGACACAGAATCTGAAACGGGCTCCAGGCTCTGGGCTGTCAGCACAGAGCCCGACGCGGGGCTCGAACTCACGGACCGCGAGATCGTGACCTGAGCCGAAGTCGGCCACCCAGGCGCCCCCCCCCATACAATTTTTTTAAAAAAGAAGAGGAAGCCTGGCAAGGACAGCCTGGTAAGATACATTTGGCTCTAGAACTCTGGCAAGTGGGCTTTCTTTGTCAATGCTGTCACTAGGAGAATAGTAAGATCTAGAAAGCCAAGAAGAAAACCCTTCAGCCTCATTTTAGTTAAAGCCCAAACCTAAAAGGTAGAATAATGGCCATGGCTCATCCAGACCACTGTGAAGGAAAAAAATTACAAACCTATCCTTATATTTACATACGGGGGTTTCTGTTCCATTCTTAAGGAAGAAACAGTGTTAGAGAAATACTTCTGGCCCTTTCACCCAACTTTTTTTTTCAAGAGGAGAGTAAGCCAAATTCAGCTGGTGAGGCGGTATGGAGCCCCTGGAAGCCTTTGAGTCTTCTTGATGGGGACGTGGCCACTGCCCTGTGACTCAGGTGACATGGGACATCTCCTCTATGCAGCTTTCAGGGTTGGCAGGGATTTGCAGTTCTCTGCTCTCAATTTCAGCTTCTTCAAGACCGTAACTGCATAGGTACCTAAGGGTTGCATACTTAACCAAACTCTAGGTTTGGGAAGTGGTAAAGGAAGGTTTGCAGTGGCCTCTGATCCGGATTTATTGCCAATTAGGCTGATAGTTTGATGCCTATGTGGCTAGTTCACTGTGTTTGTATCCTGGAGGGGACAAGGGAAAAGTGGTGATCTGGATACCAAGTCCCACCCTGAACTTTCACCCAGCTCACCAGGATAGTAGGTCCCACTGAGGTTTAGATATCAAAGATTTCACTAAGCATAGAGCTTTAGATTTTCCTGGGATGTATTCTGTGCACATGGATCCCTCGTCACACAATGTGACCTATTACAGTGTCAGCTAGCCAAAGATCCAAGGACTTAGGATCCCTGGTGGAGTATCTCTTTCCATCAACTATAATCAACATCCCTAGCTAAAACCCTGTTCTTTTTGGAACAATGGAGTTTTGGTCTAGAGAACCAAAATGTATTATTTATATATTATAATATAATTATACAATAATACAAATTACTGCCCATATTCTTTCCTTTTTGAAACCCCAATACGATGTGGAAGAAATGATTCAATCATGACCTGTCATGTGGCAAAGTGGTCCTAGACATAGGCCACCATAGTTAGAGAGAGAAAGATCTACAATAGGATGTAATAAGGGGAAAGGCATATCGAAAGGGAATTGTTACTTAGAACACGACTGGCAAAATCTGTTCTGTGAAGGGCTCACGAGTAAACGTTTTTAGCTCTGTGGGCCACCGGTTCTGTCACAAGCGCTCAGCTCTGCCATTGTAATGTGAAAGCAGCCATATGCGACATGCGCATTAATGAGAATGGCTGTATATTAATGAAGCTTTGTTTAGAAAGCAAGTGGTGGGCCAGATTTGACTCATGGGGCCAGCTTACCAACCCTGTATCTAGATAGTGACGTAAGAGTGAGCACTTCCTATTCAAAAGTGGTCTTGATAGAAAGGGAGAGCTTTTGGAACTCAGGACCTACCTTGTCGGCATGTTCTCTGGACGCAACTCACACCTGCTGAGTCAGCGCTCTGCTAAGCTACCCAAAGGGACATGGGATGAACCTCCAGCACTGACCCCTGTGAGCACTACGATTTATTTCACACAAATCTACAGGAATAGATAGGAGTCACAGCAAAATCTCTAGAATCGTCTGAATGGCCACAGCCTCCAACTCATCTTCTCAACTCTGGTAAACGAACTATCTCTGTCAAGCTTTGGAAACTGTTTCTGTCAAGATTATTAGTTTTCATGTTACAAAATTCAAAGATCGCTTCTCTGTAGTCTCCTGATTCAGTCACTATGCAGTGTGTGTGTAGCTGACCGCTTTGTCTCTCTTAAGACACTGTCTTCTCTTGACTTCTGTGACACTGCATTTTCTGCATTTTTGTTCTGCTTCGTTGGCCACTCTTTCCCAGTCGTCTGTGTTGGCTCCTTGAGTGCATCACCTAAATGTCAGAATGCCACGCGGCTGGGTGTTGGGCACATGCTTTTCTCTATTTGCTCTTTCTCCATCACTAATCTCATTAAGTGCTTTGGTTTAAATGACATTTATACTCAGTGATTCCAAAATTTTAACTGTACCTCTGGCATCCTCTTTCAGGATTCGGGTCTTATATGCAATTGCTTTTTTTTGATGTTTATATTTGGATGTTTGATCATTATCTCGTTTAAGATTTACGAGGCGGAAGTACACCTGCATTTCCCCCAACTTTCATTATGTCTGTCATATGGCATTATCCTTCCAACTAAGAACCCGCCTCATTCTTCATTTTTCTTTCTCACAGGCTCCACTTCTGAACCAGAAGCAAAACAGAGCCCAAAGCAAACAGCTTCTGTCCATCTCTGCCAATGCAAATCCTCTCTCTGCTGGACTCCTCCAAATTCTCCTCTTTCCTGCTTACAACCTGGGAACAGACAGGAAGCCATGTTTAAGGGGGGGGGGGGTTGTCAAATGGGTGACAGGCATTAAGGAGGGCACTTTTTGGGATGAGCACTGGGTGTCTTATGTAAGAGATGAATCACTGGGTTCCACTCCTGAAGCCAAGACAACACTGTATGTTAACTAACTTGAAGATAAATTTTTAAAAATGGTAAACTGGATTATGACTCTGTCTGCAGAGAACCTTTCACGATTTCTTGGCACACCGAGAGAAAACCCACAGTTCTTACAGTATCTGGCCCCTCCCAGACACTCCAATCTCACCCTCTCTTTGTTCCAGCCACACAGCCTTGTTCTGGTTGTAGCACTTACCGTAGAAGCTGTTTCTTCTGTCTGAAATGTTCTTCCCCCCGAGATCTTTGCACGACCAGCTCCATTTAATGCCTCAGTTCAAAAATCAGCTTCTCAGGTCTCTCCTTATGAACTGAACCGTTTATCACTTCACTCACTACCCAGAGATGCTGGCAATGACACCACTGTCTTTATTTTGCTCATGACCCTCACATGATTATAAGGGAGTATGTTTCTGTGGTTATTGTGTATCTCCCATTGGAATCTAGGCTCCCAGGAGTTTCCCTCTGTATCACTGGGTGCAAGGCTTAGCCAAGAGTTGCCTCTCTGTAAACACTGGTTAAAAAATGAATGGCAGGTGCATCCCAAAGAGCTTCTTCTCTTTCTTAAACATTTACACCAGGAACATTGTTTCACAAGCAGTCAGATCTCTGCTCAGTGAGTCACCAACTCCCACAATGCATCCCATCTTCCTGTGGCAGTTGATTGGTTTCTGGATCTTTCCAGGCTGTTCCAGGCTGATCTTTTCAGGATCAGGCTACTGGATCCTGAGCGTTAGGGCTGACTCATCCCAAGAGGGCCGCTCTAGACTGTCCTTTTCCTGTGAAGCCACAGTCTTCTGCCAACTTCCTCTTGATCCCCTTGTACTTTTTCAGAATGTTTTCCTTTTGGATTTTCTACGATCGTGATACATACGTACGTGTATGATAAAGAGTCTGTGACCTCTTGACTCCAAATGGGCCAGTTCCGGTTTCACACTGCGGTCTCAGCATGATTATGAACGACCCTCCCTTTGCTCCTCCAAGTCGTCCGAGTTTTTCCTGCTCTTTTGTCGTGAGCCTCTGTTTCCCCGGCTTTTATCCCTCCTGGTGAGGGGTCTCAGGTGGCATTGCATTCTCCGTTGGTCCCCAGGGAGCCCTCATCACCAACTGTCACATCTGGCCGTGGGGCTCCAGTGCGGGCTTTGCAGCCACCGCCTTCTCGTGCCAGGGCAGACGGACTAATTTATCTAGGTGAGATGAATTAGCAATTAACAATTCGCCTCCCCAGAGCTGCTGAGCCGGGCTTTGCCCAGGGAACTGCCCGCCTCAGAACGCTGAGTCATCAGCCAAGAGCCCACAGCCTTCAATATTTGCAAACTTCTCATCTCCTCTTCTTCCTCTCCGGCCAAATGAATGCCTTGCTGTTCGTGAACAGGCCTGCTAGTCAAGAATGAATTGAAATTTCTTTCTCTTTTTCTTTCATTCTTTCTTTCCTTTTTTTTTTTTTAGCCTGCATGTGTCTCACGGGCGTAACCTTCACGAATCAGCAAATAATTTTACTTGTTGATGGTATCTGGTGTAGCAAAATCTTACGTTAGCCACAATTTCTTAGCCATTGATCTGTAGCACTGAAAATGCTTCGGTGTCCTCCTCTTGAATAGTTTATTCATTCACGTTTCTACCACCGAACTACACTGCTCTTCACCCAAACTGGGTTCAGGTTACCTCATTTCCCAAGGGGACCCTACAACGTGGCTGATGTTTCACTGCTGCAGCTGTGATTTGACCCCGTTTGCCTCAATACTATCTTTTGAGTTATTCTGATATGATGTTGATAACATCCCTTGCCTGTGGCTCCCACCAGTATGTCTTTGTCATCATGTGGCCTCTT
Organism: Herpailurus yagouaroundi; assembly: GCF_014898765.1. Taxonomy (NCBI): domain Eukaryota; kingdom Metazoa; phylum Chordata; class Mammalia; order Carnivora; family Felidae; genus Herpailurus; species Herpailurus yagouaroundi. Next base: position 10,961,776 of record NW_024412391.1, on the reverse strand, counting down.
TAACAGGGTATCAGTTCACTTTGGGGGGCTTTTTTAGTCTCTGGACATTTGTATCCACTCTGGTTTGCGTGCTTTAACAGGCAAATGTTAATTCCATTCATCTGCGTTTAAGTAAGTACGTTCTAAGGTGCAAAGCTTTTCATGATGTGACTCGCTTCACAAACTACCTCCGCACTTAATTGCTCAAAACGGTAACCTTGAGTTTGGCTCATGATCCAGTGGGTTGGTAGTTTGGTGTGAATTCAGCTGGAAGGTTCTTGTGTGGCTCTGGCTGGGCTCCCTGAGGTAAGTGCGCTCACATGGGTTGGTTCTGATTCCGAGGCGTGGTTTGCTGTTGGCTGGAGTGAGGGGAACATGGGCCCCATGTCTCTTGTCACCAGCAGGCTCCTCTGGTCTCACTTGCATGGCTGAAAGGGTTCCAAGAACATCAGAAGGGCATGCCCAACGCGCACAAGCGATTTCCAAGCCGCTGCTTATGTCGTATCTACTCATGTCTATTTGGCCAAAGGAAGACACCTATGGCTAAGATCAGACTCAGCTTGAGAGCACACACGGAAGGGCTTTGGATACAGACAGCAGCATTACTGTGGCTTTTTTTCCCCCAAAGAATTTATCAAAAGATTATACACTGAAACGTTGCCATAATTATACTTTATAATAGAATTCAGTTTTTTATTTTATTTTTTAGTTGGTCATTAAACCAGAGGAGGTTTAGTTGCAAAAGCGTGGCAGGAACTTTATGGTAAAAATCTTCTTACAAAGAGACGTGATTCTAGAGACCAAATTATAGTGAGAATCTGTTATCGTGGATTTGTTTGGTCAATTTGTTTTAGTAAACTTTATGGACTGAATTGTGTCTTCTCAAACTCATTTGTTGAAGTCCTAGTTTCCAGTATCTGAAAACAAGTTCCCAGCACCCTGGTATTTATAAACAGGGCCTTTAAAGAGGCAATGAAGGTAAAATGAGGTCATATGGGTGGTCTATAATCCAATATAATTGGTGCCCTTTATAGAAAGGGGGAGATTAGGACACAGACATGAGTATGCATAGAGGAAAGACCACGTGAAGATTTGAGGTGAAGGTCACCGTCTGTAAGCCAAGCAGAGAAACCTCAGAAGAAGCCAATGTACTGACACCTTGATCTTGGACTTTCCAGTCTCTAGCACTTTGAGATAATAAATATGCTGTTGAAGCCACCCAGTCTGTGGTATTTTGTTATGGCAGCCTTAGCAAACTAATATGGTAAATATATTTAAATAAGAAGTCAATTAAATTATTTATCAAGTAAGCATCCAGTATTTAAAGATATGCTGATTCTCTACCCAGCATTGTATTAAGATATTAAGAGGGATGCTGAAGATTGCCAACAGGCACATGGAAAGATGCTCAATGTCACTCCTCATCAGGGAAACACAAATCAAAACCACACAGAGATACCATCTCACGCCGGCTAAAATGAACAAATCAGGAGACTCTAGATGCTGGAGAGGATGTGGAGAAAGGGGAACCCTCTTGCACTGTTGGTGGGAATGAAAACTGGTGCAGCCGCTCTGGAAAACATAGGGGAGGTTCCACAAAAAAAATTAAAAGTAGATCTACCCTGTGACCCTAGCAATAGCACTGCTAGGAATTTACCCAAGGGATACAGGAGTGCTGATGCACAGGGGCACTCGTACCCCAATGTTTATCGCAGCACTTTCAACTATAGCCAAATTATGGAAAGAGCCTATGTGTTCATCAACTGATGAATGGATAAAGAAGATGTGGTTTATATATACAATGGAATACTACTTGGCAATGAGGAAGAATGAAATCTGACCATTGATAGCAACGTGGATGGAACTGGAGAATGTTATGCTAAGTGAAATAAGTCCTACAGAGAAAGACAGATACCATATGTTTTCACTCTTATGTGGATCTTAACAGAAACTTAACAGAAGACCATGGGGGAGGGGAAGGAAAAAAAAGGTTAGAGAGGGAGGGAGCCAAACCATAAGAGACTGTTAAAAACTGAGAATAAACTGAGGGTTGATGGGGGGGTGGGAGGGAGGGGAAAGTAGGTGATGGGCATTGAGGAGGGCACCTGTTGGGATTAACACTGGGTGTTGTATGGAAACCAATTTGACAATAAATTACACATATATATAAGCAGTGATGCTGAGGAAAAATGCACTTCATCCATTCTTTCAAGAATCATTGTTGAGTTTGGACTTCATTCAAGAAAAGTATTTTAGCATTTTTGTGATTCATGCACAAATTATTATTATTTACTTATTTTTATTGGGCTCAAGTTGGATATCTTTGATTCCAAGTTGATTAACAGTTGCACCTGATATGAGCTAGAATCGAAAGGGTAGGGTGCCAGGCATAGCGTTGTGAAAGGAAGGCAACGTCAAGGGTGGTTGACTGGGAGTAATCACAGTCAATGATGAGGGGGTAGAGGAGCCACTCTGTGGGGCTCTGGAACCAGGAGGTCCAGGAATGAATTCTGTTCAGCCATTGCAGGGAGCAGAGGGTTATGTCAGATAGCAGTAGGTTTTATCCCAGGGCCGTTCATTCCCTATTTCTTAGGAGGTCCAATTTGTTTTGGGGCAGCTAACTTTGGAAACTCTGGTTTTTACCTCCTGTTATCCTCAGGATTATGGATTCCTGTAAAACGCTCTACATAAGCCGGCAATGTTTTGGTTCAGCTGGTATCCAGAAATGCAAAGGAAAATTACTAGGCAGAGAAAAGCTACTTTAGAATGGATTTATTTGAAGACCTTATGGTCTTATGGGAAAGGTGAGCCATAATTATTTTAACTCCAAACAGAAAAGAAGTGAATTCTTTATCCAGCAAGTGGGAACTCGGCTCAACTTTGCACAGAGACGCAGTTCTCTGTCAACATTTGTGCAGGGAGAAGAGATTGCCTCTCCATTTTTTAATGGTTATGCTGTCTCACTTCGTAGGGCGACTACTCTTAGAAACCTAGCAGTGGTTTCAACATGTCAACGTCCGAACCATCTCCCGTTGGGAGTAAAGCTGGGTGGGAGTGTGGGGAACCAAGAGCTCCGGGAAATGGTCTCTCCTGAAGCTGACAGAAGCTCGGCTTCTGAGCTTTTTCATTTCTCCCATGTGAAATGGGAAGTGTGAATAGATAGTGTGAACTGAAGAAGTAGGCAAGAATACTTGAAACTCAAACCCTAGGAAATGTTGCTTTTCCTAAGTTGCAATGTTGCTGAATCTCTCTCTCTTTTTTTAATATGAAATTTATTGTCAGATTGGTTTCCATACAACACCCAGTGCTCATCCCAACAGGTGCCTTCCTCAATGCCCATCACCCACTTTCCCCTCCCTCCCACTCCCCATCAACGCTCAGTTTATTCTCAGTTTTTAAGAGTCTCTTATGGTTTGGCTCTCTCCCTCTCTAGCTTTTGTTTTTTTTTTTTTTTTCCTTCCTCTCCTCCATGGTCTTCTGTTAAGTTTCTCAGGATCCACATAAGAGTGAAACCATATGGTATCTGTCTTTCTCTGTAGGACTAATTTCACTTAGCATCACACTCTCCAGTTCCATCCACGTTGCTACAAAAAGCCAGTTTTCATTCTTTCTCATTGCCAAGTAGCATTCCATTGTGTATTTAAACCACAATTTCTTTATCCATTCATCAGTTGATGGACATTTAGGCTCTTTCCACAATTAGGCTATTGTTGAGAGTGCTGCTATAAACATTGGGGTACAAGTGCCCCTATGCATCAGTACTCCTGTATCCCTTGGGTAAATTCCTAGCAGTGCTATTGCTGGGTCATAGGGTAGATCTACTTTTAATTTTTTGTGGAACCTCCACACTGTTTTCCAGAGCGGCTGCACCAGTTTGCAGCTGAATCTGTCTCTTTCAGTAGACTTGATTTTTAGCCGTCTTAACGGGTTATACGTACCCACCATAAATAAATTCCAAAATACCTTTTCAAAAAATAATTTCACAGAGACATAGATTGTTAATGCATTACTTTCATACGCATTAAATAATTAAATAGTTAGCATAGAGTTTTTGGAAATTTGTGAATTTAAACAGTCATCTATAACGCTCTTTAATTTAGAAAGTGTTTAAATGCTTCAGAAGGGGAAAGATGTCAATATTGATGAGAAAAAGTCAGCATCTCTGAGAACTCCGTGATACCCATTTCACTGAAGAACATTCTTGTATAGATAAGCAATACTGATTTTCAATGTAAAGAGTGGGGGATGAAAGTCAAAGGAAAAAGAATAGAAATTACAGACATAGAGGCTAACTTAACCAGGGCGTGACTTCTGGATGGTAAAGTGAGATTGTGAGAGAAAATGGTGTCAGCCCAAGTATCTGGCCTGGGGGACCTTCCTACTTTGCATAGTTAAGGGGCAAACAAGCTCATCTCCAGGCAGAGTGGGATCAAGAGAGGTACAAAGGGAGAGCAGACCACTGGGAAACTTTTCTGTCTTCAAAGAGAATAAAGAATGAGCTGCTGGGTGAAGCTATTCCTCTGACCACTTTTATTTTAAATTTATTTATTTGAATAAATAATACATTCTCACGGCAAAAAAAAGGATTGAAAGGTACCTGAAAGGCAGACAGTATAAAGTGTAAATCACGCTCCCTTCCCCATTCTTTGATCTTCGATCCCCCACCTCGCCTGTCCATTTCGGGTTTCTATTTAGAGGTGATCGAGGAATAGACATGGGTTTTTTAACTCGAAAAGAAAAAAGAAACATGAATGGTTGCAATACTACACTAGTGATTTAAAACCTTGGTTTCTTCATTTAACATCTTTTTGGACATGTACCATTTGAGTCCATACAGAAATACCTCACTGAACAAAATGTTTCAGAATATCTATTTTATGGACATGCCTATGACTGTTCTACGGATGTAACTGGGATGTCTTCATATTGGGGGTTTTGTTTTGCTCTATTAGCTTATTGAGTTAAATGTTTATCTCATTTTTCTTCTTCAAGAAAAAAGGCATTTATGACTATGAATTTGCCTCTGATTTCTTTCACAAAAGATCTTTTTTTTATTGTAGCCTCATTGTCAATAATTTCTAAAATATTCTGAAATTTCAGTTTTGGTTCTTCAAAAAATACTTTTAAAAGGTTTTTTTTGTTTGTTTGTTTTTTTTTATCCTTGAAGGATATAGTCTTTTCATTATGCATTGGCTATTAAAATACAGTGTGACCTATTTTTAGGCTAATTCACAGTATTATTTTAACAATGGCAGTTTTTTAGGAAAAGAATAAGCACGTTTCATGTGCAAGTAGCCTTCTATACTGAGTCTCACCTGGCGGTGCCTGAAGAAATCTGTCATTACCATACCCTGAACCTGGCCCTGTTATTACCAGCTATCAGAATTACACAACCTCACAAGGAAATTACTGGGATTTAGGAAATGTGTACAGCAACCCCACCAATAACAATGGGGACTCCGTACAGCTAAATTATACATTTCCATGCCATCAATGCTGAATGTGATTCTGTAACTTACATAAACTAGTAATTGGTGTTTCCTGCCATGGATTCATAAATCCATTTTTTTCTTATATAATTCAAAAGACATTTTCTTCTCCTTGATGAAAATAGATCCGCTTTGGAGTTGCAAGGAGAGCCTTCTCGGTACCCACTCTTAATTTGATATGTACGGTGTTCATGATTTAAGTTGATTTTTCTCATCCTATACTTTAAGAATTCTCCTCTCCTCCTCCCTAGACTGCCAAGTACAATTGTCTTATTTAAGACAAACTACAAAAGTGGCCAGGAATGATTTGGCTAAGAGATTAAGCTGTACTTCTCAAAGGACCCTTCGTTCCATTGTGGCTACAAGCCATTCGTTTGCTATAGTAACCTCAGATACGTGTGCTGTGTGAATGGACGTAAAGCCTCTGCTTATGAGGACAACGTTTGGTCCATATTCAGGCCCTGGGTGGACTCTGCTCAGAGAAATGTCACTCTGCATTTCTCAAGCATTTATGTGTTGTTGGTTATACCCAAGAGACGGAAGAAAAACACAAATACCTTTTCTCTTTATAAAGGATGTAGTAATTTGTGCGTCCACAGGCGAAAACAACAGTTGACCGTGCTGGATAGCTTTCAGTAAGTAAGTGGCCTTATTTTATTTTATATGTTTATTTTTATTTTTGAGAGAGAAAGCGAGCACAAGCAGGGGAGGGACAGAGAGAGAGGGGGAGAGATGAATCCCAAGCAGAGCCCGACGCGGGGCTCAGTATTGCAAACTGTGAGATCATGACCCGAGCTGAAATCCAGAGTCAGACGCTTCACGGACTGACCACCCAGGAGCCCCTAAAAAATTAATTTTATGATTACCAAGAAATAGGTCAGTGAGAGAGCAACAGGTACAAAAGGATGAATAATGTCTAGTGTGACCCTCACTGGTTGTATTTTTCACTTATTTTTCCTTCTCCAGTCTAACTAATGATTGTTGGACAAAACCAGTTAATGGATTATAAATCACGTGTTTTTCCAGGTTTCGGAATACTGGTAGGTGACATGGTACAGTAAGTCTATTAAAAATGTCTAATTAAGGGATTGGTTCTATTTATGATGATCTTCTGAGCACTGCATTCTAACTGTGCCTCACAGTCATTTCCAGGCTGATAGACTAATTGGAATGAATAGTACTCTGATCCAACAATTAATTTCAAATGCCGTAGCCTGTGTCCTCTTTCTGGAACAAGAAGTTTTCTTCCCTAAAGGGTTTTTTTTTACCAACTTAAGTCCTACATGTGATTCCTGCACAAATTTACCCGATTATTTGTGAGGAAAACTGTGCATTGGAAGAGTAGGATGAAGAGTATTTCTTAAAAAATTTTTTAACATTTATTCATTTTTGAGAGAGAGAGAGACAGAGAGCAAGCAGGGGTGGGGCAGAGAGAGAGGGAAACACAGAATCCGAAGCAGGCTCCCGGGCTCTGAGCTGTCAGCACACAGCCCGACGCGGGGCTCGAACCCACAAAACGTGAGATCATGACCTGAGCCGAAGTCGGACGCTTAACCAACCGAGCCACCCAGGCGCCCCTGACGAAGAGAATTTTTATACAGTCAGTCGACATTCAGTTCATTCATACGGTTGTGCACCGCCAGTCGTCTCCAGCCTTTCTCAGCTTGCAAAACTGAAACTCTGTATTCATCCTACATTAGCTCCCTACTCTCCCACCCTGCGGTCCCCGGCAACCACTGGCCAAAACTTCTAAATCTCGAGTTCAGTTACCTTAATTCCATCCCCATTCCCTTTACCACTTTGTTGCGGTGGACACCATGGTACAACTTCAGCTTTTTGAAAGTTTGTTTTGCTTTGTTTCTGGTTTTGTTTTGTTTCTTAGCGTCTCTGTCTGTTTCCTTCAACAGCTCTTCTGCTTCCTGGATGACGTGGTTAAGTGGAAATTCCGGAAACTTCAGTCATGATCTTTAGCCTACTTCTCTCATTAGCGCTTGTCCCCAAGACATTGGCTGTGTGTGTGTGACTTTATCATGTCTATTTAGTCAATTCAGAAATTTGTTTCTGGTGCTGTGTTGGCACTCTAATCTTGAGGGTATACACATCCCAACTCAAGACTCACCCTCACCTCATTCTTAGGGTTTTCAAGGATTTTATCCTGTTATCTCTTCCATAACTCATTTCTCTATTTTTATGTATGTATGTATGTATGTATGTATGTATGTATGTTTGTATGTATGTATTTTGAGGGGGTATCCACGTAGGGGAAGGGGAGAGAGAGAGAGAGAGAGAGAGAGAGAGAGAGAGAGAGAGAGAGAATATCAAGCAGGCTCCACGCTGACAGCACGGAGCCCAAGGAGAGGCTTGATCCCGCAAATCGTGAGATCATAACCTGAGCCAAAATCAAGAGTGAGAGCCCAACCAACTGAGCCACCCAGGAGCCCCTCATTTCTCTATTTTCTCTCTGTCTTTCTGTTTTCTTAACCTCTATCTTGTCACATCCTCCCAGAGACTCAATGCTTCTTTATCTTCTGCCCCCACTCGCCAAGTACAGTCAGTTCTATCTCTGAAAATATTTTATGTGTGTCTTTTACTTTCTCTTTCCACTGTGGCCATCAGAGATAATTCCCCGGGTGCTGCGTGGCAGCAGACTTCCTCCTCCTCCTCCCCCATTATGCTCCATGTATCTTCCCCAAAGACCACTTTCCTTGTGTCTACCTACCGTTTCACTGAACCCGTTTCCCACACCTTTCTGTCTGAGTTCCTCTGCTTGGTTTCATATCTCTCAAACCACATTTTGTTTCCTAATATGCCTTCTGTACTCTTGTTGTGCTAGTCTCTTTTCTGCTCCGTGGGTATTTTTATTTCCGTGCCTCTATTCACGTGGCTCCCATATATCCTGGCACCTTGTATTTTCCTCTAGGTTCAACTTAACACATGAGGACCATTCTGCTTCTCACGGATCTCCTCATTCTCTAACGTTCTATAGTCCCCACCGGAATCACAGGCGTTTTAGCATCACATATGGTCAGGTTGCCTGCTCCTTTTAGATGTGATTATTTTGTGTCCCTCTCGCTGAATTACAAATCCCTTGAGGGCGTAGGTCTACATAGCTGCTGAATGACTGAAGATGTTACATGAGATAGAAATGTCTTCGGTTGGCAATGGCTGTAAGAAGGGGACAAGTTTGAAAACATATCCGGGGAAGTTGGAAAGCTTCTTCTCAAGTAAGGGAGTCTTGGCCAGATAACTTCTGTGTTTCAGGTCGTCCTTTTTGCAGGGCAGTTGTTGAGATCATCTTTTGGGAAGCAAAGCTGTGGATTCTGGAAGGAGGCCAGAGGGAATCAGAAGCTGGAGAAAGCTTCGCTGGAGACACCAACTAGAATTAAGATGGGGCTTATGAATAGCTTGCCCTTCGTGTTCACGTGATTAACTTGTAATTCAACTCCTTGTCTTATAAAGGAACATGACTGAAAACGTGACTTTGTTGCTTGTTCGTTATATGCAGCCATAAAGCTGTATTGAAATCTGAGCATTCTGGGCATAAATTTCTCTTTTTAAAAGAAGCTTTCTGCATTGTCTGTACTCTAACATTAGGTGGAAGTAGAGAGTTATAGACATAAAGTCCAAGATCTAAGGTCACAAAGTCTGAAGACCTCACGATCCTTCCCATAGTCAGAAAATTGGAGGAATTGACATTTGCATGATTAACCTGAAAGGTTTATCAGATTTATGGATCCTTTCACATAACCTGCTTTGGGTTTGTTGGTTTCTCTATTGTTTTTCTCTTTTCAACTTTATTTATTTCTGGTCTTATCTTTAGATTCCTTTTCTTCTGGTTGCTTTGGTGTTACTTTTTCTCATTTTTCCAGTTTCTTAACGTAGAAGCCGCTTTTATCAATTCCAGAAATTTTTTCTTAACTAATATATACACTTAATTTTATAAACACCCTTGACAGACATTGTTTTAGTTATTTCCACACATTTTGAGATGGTGCATTTCCATTTCATTTAGTTCTATATTTTCTAACTTCCTCTTATGAACTGAATGGAGCTCCCTCAAATTCACATGTTGAAACCCTAACCCCCAATGTGATGATATTTGGAGATGGGGCCTTTGGGAAGGATTAAATGAAGTCATGAGAATGAGACCTCCAAGATGGGATTGGTGTTTTTATAAAGGGAGAAAGAGCGTTCTCTCTCGCTCTCTCTCTCTCGCTCTCTCGCTGTCTCTCTGTCCACCATGTGTGGATACGGTGAGAAGGCAGCCACCTGCAGGCCAGGGACAGGGCTGTTATCAGGAATCAAATCTGCTGGCACATTGATCTTGAACTTCTCAGCCTTTAGAACTGTGAGAAATGAAAGTCTATCATTTAAACCATCCAGTCTATGGTATTTCGTTAGAGCAACCTAGGAAGATTAATACACTTCTTAAGAATTCCTCTTTGACCTATTTAAAAGTATAGTGTTTCATTTCCAAGTATTTGAAGGCTTTCTTGATATTTTTCTGTGATTAATTTCCAGTTTAATTCCATTGTGGTCAGAGAGATACTTCATATGATTTCATTTCTTTTACATTTGTTCAAGTTTATTTTATGACCTGGGACGTGGTCTCATTTGGTAAATATTTCATTCGCACTTGGGCAGAATGTGTATTCTCTTTCCATTGGGGGGAGAGAGAGGAGAATTTTCTGTAAATGTCAGTTAGGTGAAGTTGTTTTTGCTGCTGTTTGCGTCTTTTTCATCCTTGATGATTTTCTCCCTGCTCACTCTACTGATTACCAAGAGTGGTGGAAAAGTCTCCAGCTGTAATCTTGGAAATAATCATTTTCTTCTCTCAGTACTATCAGTTTCTGCTTCGTATATATATATTTTTTTTAAATGTACTTTTTTTTTTCAACATTTATTTATTTTTGGGACAGAGAGAGACAAAGCATGAACGGGGGAGGGGCAGACAGAGAGGGAGACACAGAATCGGAAACAGGCTCCAGGCTCTGAGCCATCAGCCCAGAGCCTGACGCGGGGCTGGAACTCACGGACCGCGAGATCGTGACCTGGCTGAAGTCGGACGCTTAACCGACTGCGCCACCCAGGCGCCCCTCTGCTTCGTATATTTAACTGCTCTGTTGTTCGGTTCACTCACACTTAGAGTTGTTGTGCATTCTTGTTGAATGGATCCTTTGATAACTTTATAACATCCATTTTAACCTTGGTAATGTTCATGGTTTTTAAATCTAGTTTTTCTGATATTATATAGACCCTCCAGCTTTCTTCTGCTTTGTATTTACACGGCATATCTTTTAAACCATCTTTCTTTTAGCCTATCTATATCATTGCATTTAAAGTGGATTTCTTGGGGCGCCTGGGTGGCGCAGTCGGTTAAGTGTCTGACTTCAGCCAGGTCACGATCTCGTGGTCCGTGAGTTCGAGCCCTGTGTCAGGCTCTGGGCTGATTGATGGCTCAGAGCCTGGAGCCTGTTTCTGATTCTGTGTCTCCCTCTCTCTGCCCCTCCCCCGTTCATGCTCTGTCTCTCTCTGTCCCAAAAATAAATAAACGTTGAAAAAAAAATTAAAAAAAAAAAAATAAAGTGGATTTCTTGTAGTCATGATAGCTGTGTCGTGTTTTTTTTTTTTTTCATCCAATCTGATGACCTTTGTCTTTTATTTATTTTTGGGACAGAGAGAGACAGAGCATGAATGGGGGAGGGACAGAGAGAGAGGGAGACAGAATCTGAAACAGGCTCCAGGCTCTGAGCCATCAGTCCAGAGCCCGACGCGGGGCTCGAACTCACGGACTGTGAGATCGTGACCTGGCTGAAGTCGGATGCTTAACCGACTGCGCCACCCAGGCGCCCCATGACCTTTGTCTTTTAACTGATGCACTTAGACCAAGGGTTGGTGAACTGTGGCCTGTGGCCTGGGGTCTGTTTTCATATCGCCCATTAGCTAAGAATGGTTATTACATATTTAAAAAGTTGTAAACAGGCATGCCAACAGAAAAATATGCAAAGGAGAGTGTCTGTGTCCTGAAAAGCCTAAGCTACTGCTTACTGACCATTTACAGAAAATGTCTGATGACCTGGTTCCCTCTTGTTTCTACACACTTTTTGTCTGTATACCAATGCATTGACCCACACAGCAATGTAATATGTTGTAAAGGAGTCTGTAGGTGAAGTAGGATTTGTCCTGTTTGCTTTATAGCCTTGCCAAATAGGTGAGAGGACTACAGATCTCTCAGTGATGCATGAAGTCAACCAACTGCTCCAGTTTCTCCAGGCTTCCCAGCTAGAATTTGAAGTTGAAAGAGGTTGTCTGGATCCAAGAAAGCTCTCCCACTGCTGAATGAGGGAGGTGAGAGAGTTGGGCTCTATTCCAGTGCCATGACTCAGGATTTCGGTCTGCTCTTGACTGGGTTCTCAGGCATCCTCTCTGATTCAGAGCATTCCAGTCCTTTAGATCTATAGAAACTCTGGGTTAGGGTCAAAGACTCAGTCTCTCCTTGTTAGAAGTGTTTCCAAACAGGGGCTTCGAATTTGTCCAGACACTTGCATAATCACTCAAGCACCGGTGGTGCCCCAGAGGGATGATAAGTAAGTCCCAGTTGCCCTGATCCCTAAGATAATATTTCAGAAAGAAGGAAGCGATGAGCAAAAGAAGGAAGCGATGAGCAAAATCAAGAGTAACTGTCATGTCAAGGAATACTCTGGTTCGAGCAAGGTAGAAATGAGATAAATTAGAAGGTACTTGAGCAGGAAAAATAGGCTTCAGTGACATGCATGCTTAGTGCTGACAGTGTTCAGCCAAGAGAAGCAATCAGACACTAGCCTGATTAGGTCTAGCCCAGACTTCCTTTCTTCAGAATAGGAATTGTCAAGATAACCAGCAAAACTGAGCCTAAAAATTGCTGAGATGGTTAGGGCTCGTGGACAAGGAAGTAGAGAAGTTGTGGTCACCTGGTAGATGACTAAGCCAGCCTAGGAGACTGGTAGCTCACGTGCGTCTCTGCCTCATAATGTATTCTTCTCTTTTTATGTGGGTCTTCTCTATTTATTGTTTTATCGCTAAATTTTGTTAGGATTATGGAGTACCCGGCTGGCTTAGCCAGTAGAGCATGAGACTCTGGATCTTGGGGTTGTAAATTTGAGTCCCATGTTGTTTACTTATGACTAAAAAATAAAATCTTTAGAAAAATAGTAATAGATTTTGTTATGATTATTTACGATTTTTTTTCAACGTTTATTTATTTTTGGGACAGAGAGAGACAGAGCATGAATGGGGGAGGGGCAGAGAGAGAGGGAGACACAGAATCGGAAACAGGCTCCACGCTCTGAGCCATCAGCCCAGAGCCCGACGCGGGGCTCGAACTCACGGACCGCGAGATCGTGACCTGGCTGAAGTCGGACGCTTAACCGACTGCGCCACCCAGGCGCCCCTACTATTTTTTTTTTTTTAAAAAAACCCTCCCTTGAACAGGGGCTCCTGGGTGGCTCAGTTGGTTAAGCGTCCAGCTCTTGACTTCGGCTCAGGGTATGAATCACCTAGTCTGTGAGTTCCAGCTCCGCATCGGGCTCTGAGCTGACAGTGCAGAGCCTGCTTGGGATTCTCTCTCTGTCTCCCTGTCTCTCTGCCCCTCCCCCACTTGCTCTCTAGCTCTCTCAAAATAAATAAAAATAAAGTTAAAATAATATTAAAAAAGCTCACTCGAACATGTTTGAAAAGCTGCAGCAGACACAGGCTTTAAAGTGAATAGTGAAAGGCTACCCAGCTCCTGTCCTACAGTGTTATTCTGCCTCAGTTCTGATTTTGATCCTTCTGTTTATTTTTTCTATTAATTACATTCACAAACCACTTTTAATATTTTTATACACATCATTATAAAATCTCAAAGGTCTCATATAGGCCTCTGCAACAGCAAGAAAATACCAGCTGGAAATCACGCAGCCTAATCTTAAGCAACTACCTTGATGACTGATTTACCGTTTTTTTTTTTTTTTTATTAAAAAAATTTTTTTTATGTTTATTCATTTTTGAAAGACAGAGAGAGACAGAGCACAAGCAGGGGTGGGGTGGAGAGAGAGGGGGACACAGAATCTGAAGCAGGCTCCAGGCTCTGAGCTGCCAGCACAGAGCCCGACACAGGGCTCGAAGTCACAGACTGTGAGATCATGACCTGAGCCAAAGTCGGACGCTCAACTGACCGAGCCACCCAGGCGCCCCCTGATTTACCATTTTTTAAGGTAAGTTCTTCTTTAGCCTTTTCCATAAGTGGTATTGTCTCAGCTTTATAAGTATGACCCCAAATGCAAAATCCATAAATTAAAAGAGAGGCAGAGAGAGAGAGAGAGGAATAGGGAGAAGGAGAAAATTTTATGATGAAAGGAAATGAGCAAACAATCTTTTGATAAAAAGCATTGCATGTAAAATTAAAAGGAAAAATATACATCGTGCAAATTATACATACGTATATTCTTGCCGATACTCAAAGATCCACACTTACAACAATGAGATGCCATGTTTTTAATCTGTCGAATTGATAAAGAATAAAAGAATGCTAATACCTAATGTTAGTAATGAGGGGGAAAAATGAGCCATCTCGCAGTGGAAATACAGGTGATGGGACATTTCTGGTTGGCAAATTAGCAATGTGACAAAATTAATTGATATGCATAACCTCTGATCAAGCAGAAATGGGATTGTTAGAAATTTGTCCTCATGATGGAAGTGGGTAGAAGCACACAAGTGCATGTGTAAATGTTTTTTATTTGCATTCTTGTTTTGAATAGTATTAACCTGGGAAAAAAAATCGAGATGCTCCCAAATATTGATAAGTAAACAGTGGTTGTGCTATACCAAGAAATGCTCTGCAGCCATTCTGGAAGGTGTAATAGATACGCACCTATATTCATTTACAAGTAAAGATGTTCACTATGGCTTTAAGGAAACATTCTGGTTCCAGAACAATATATGCGGTGAGATCCCTGAGAGGAGAGGAAGCAGCATTAACCGTGGTTATGTCTGAAGAGTAGGAGTATGGGTGGTTTTAAAGATATTTCTTCTTGGGGCGCCTGGGTGGCGCAGTCGGTTAAGCGTCTGACTTCAGCCAGGTCACGATCTCGCCGTCCGTGAGTCCGAGCCCCGCGTCAGGCTCTGGGCTGATGGCTCAGAGCCTGGAGCCTGTTTCCGATTCTGTGTCTCCCTCTCTCTCTGCCCCTGCCCCGTTCATGCTCTGTCTCTCTCTGTCCCAAAAATAAAAATAAATGTTGAAAAAAAAAAAAGATATTTCTTCTTAAATGAAGAAAAATATTTTAAAGCATTTATCTTCTTCATAGTAAGTGGCAGTAATTCTTAACTTCCCCTTAGTTTCACTGGGCCTCGCTTAGTGCCCGGTAATTCCCTAAACAATTATGATTTTCCATCCGTGTGTTGGTTCTTTAGATATTTGAAACAGTCATTGTGTTCTTAGAGCCTCTGACATTTGCTACCACTGGTTGCCTTCCTTTTCATGCTAACAAGTGTTTCGTTTTGTTTAGCTATCCAGTTCTCAGGGGAGCTTTTAGATCATTACGCTGATGCCACTAAAGCCCTCTAATTCATTTTCTAAATGTGGAAAACCGTGCCTTCATCTTTTGTTTATTTAATCATTCAGGGAGAGTGATAAGGAGGATCCAAAATGCAGAACCTTACACACGCTTTCCTTCTATGGGAAGAAAACTTTCCTATCCGGTTCTTTCAATGAGGTAATTAGACTAAACTTAGAGCATTTAAAATTTAAGTCATCCTGTTAATTTTTATGTTAAATGTTTATTTGTGTTTGGGGGGGGGTGCAGAGAGAGAGGGGGGACAGAGGATCTGAAGCGGGCTCTGTGCTGATAGCAGTAAGCTAGACACAGGGCTTGACCTGAGCTGAAGTTGGTTGCTTAACTGACTCAGCCACCAAGGCGCCCCCCAACCCCTTCTCAGGAATGTTTTCAAATTAGATTTTGTATAATCAGCCTGGAAGAAATTTGAGGCACAGTTGATTCTGATTTGAAGTCAGATAAATGCAGGAATATAGGAGGTTTCCTACTTTTCATTCTCAAATGCAAAGACTCGTTGAGTGTCATAAGGAAAGATCTATATACCTGAAGGAACAATGATGCTAACGTACTGTTCTAAGATGTCCTTGCTTCTTCTATTCTGTTTTTTTGCATAGTAAATGCAAAATGTTTTCTCTGTCCTTTCTTATAGATTCATATTACTTAAAAAATGGTGAGTGCTTGAATCTTGTATGTAATTATGTGCTACAAACACCTAAATAAAAGTAAATGAACAATGGTCAGATTATTAAAATCATAATTAAACTTATCCTAGAAGCTAAAATAATTTACTAAATTCAAGTCTTCTTAGCTGTTACAACCTTTATTTCTTTCAGTCAGTAATAGATATTGGCACTTGAATTTCATAAGTGAGAGCCTTTCAAGCATGATACAATTCAGAAAATGAATATTCTTTTTTTTTTTTAAATTTTTTTTTCAACATTTATTTATTTTTCGGACAGAGAGAGACAGAGCATGAACGGGGGAGGGGCAGAGAGAGAGGGAGACACAGAATCAGAAACAGGCTCCAGGCTCTGAGCCATCAGCCCAGAGCCTGACGCGGGGCTCGAACTCACGGACCGCGAGATCGTGACCTGGCTGAAGTCGGACGCTCAACCGACTGCGCCACCCAGGAGCCCCAGAAAATGAATATTCTTTAAGTAAAGCTTGGGGAGTTACTTACCTTCATATATCATTACCTTTGACAAACAAGATTGTTCTTGAATTCGGTAATAGCTATTCATTGCTTATAGCTATGGCATGTATATAGTGTTCTGATGTTCAAAGTCATGTCTTTTTTAAGGACACTCCAGCATTGGTTGTACAATTCATCTTGCTAAGCATCCAGCAATCTAGAAAAAAGATGACTGACTTCAAATCTAAACTGTTGACACCATTAAATTAAATATATTTGGTAAAAACAATTCCAGGCAAAGGCCGTTCTCTTTGCACTCCTTCTGGGGATACAAAGGGGATCTATTGTGTTTCACACTGGAAAAAATGATGTGTTTCCCCTCTTTAGATCTTGAAATCCAAATGGTGTTTGAGAAAGTCAGAACTTCAGAAACGAATTGGTAATGAGAAAAAAGGCCGTTCAAAATGTGGTCAAGGAAGGGCACCTATCTCCATGTTTATTATTGATATAAAGGCTTTAAAAATGGAATCACTTCTTACGTTACTGATCCTTGCTCTCAGAGACAGGAATACACGAGGACATGTGTACGTTCATATGTATCAGAATTTTAATTTCTTGAGCATGGATGGGGGGTAGCTGCTTTGGTCGTGTGTAGAGACTGAATGAATTAGACAAGATGGGATGAGGGAGAGAGAATGAGGGTTGGGAAAGGACAGGTAGCATGGTCACAGTACCCGTGCGTTATTTCCTGTTGTCGAGGTGTGCGAAGGTTGACCAACTCTAAATCAGTCACAGGGGCAAAAGCGACAGAGGGCAAAAGAACAAATAGTGGACAAAGAAGTAGGAGTAGTATTTATTAGGTGTCACGCACTGTGAGAGCTGTTATTTGCATAATATCTAGTTTCACCACAATTTACAAGGTTTAGTTATAACTTTCACATTTTTGTACAAAAAAAGTAACTTAGTTTAAGAAATTTCTCCTATATCACACAGTTTTTAAATGGGAGAACAAAATTTCACATCAAACTCTCACATGCTTGTGTTCTAATAACGAAAAAACGTATAAGGTACTCCCTCATTTTTCTTATATTGAAAAGGTGTGTAAGTCTTCATTCTATCTCTTCACCGCCACACTTGAGAACATTGTCCCATCTAATCCACCTGCTGGGTTCATCTCAATGATTTCTCCCCTTCTCCATTTTCACTAACTTTCTTTAGGCCTCTGGTGTTTCTCCCATCCAGGCACTAACCAGGCCCGACCCTGCTTAGCTTCCGAGATCAGACGGGATCGGGCATGTTCAGGGTGTTACGGCTGTAGACAGGCCTCTCTCTGGTATTTCTTGTGTACATAGTTCATTAGCCTTTTAATTGGTTTCCATTCTTCTGGTTTCCCACAGACAAGCACACGCTCTTTGTCAGAGTGCTTCCCTTTCCCTTCACAACTTCTTGTTTTACGACTTAACCCTTGTCCCCCAGTGCCGATTCCAGTCTAACATACTATACCACGTGACACTTACAAAAATTTAGCAAGCATTTTTCAACAGATGTTGGCCAACTGCCTCCTATTTGCCATAGATAGGGGTGAGTTGGCAGATAGGATAAACACTCAAGTCAGCCATGGCGTCTGGCCTTAAAGGACTGAAGGATGGAGGGGGAAGAATAGACAAGACAATTGATTATTATTATTATTATTATTATTTTTGGAATTGCTTTGGACGAAGCACACTCGGGGTGCTAACAGTCTCTGGGATGGGGTGGCAGAGGCGAACTTGGACATAAGTCAGGCTGGAAATCTAGAGGATTAGGGATGATGGAATGATTTGACTAGGAGTAGAGGTGTAATTACACTGAAGAGTGTAAGGTACCTGTTTAGGAGTCATGAATTGGAAGAGGCCCACGGGATTATAATTGCTGTGAGAGGCCTGGATACCAGCTTGTGCGGGGGTAGGTCGGCCTCCCAGATCTGCGCATGTTCCTGCTCCAGAAAGAAGGAGAAGAAGGGAGGAGGGATACATAATCCGACCTCCGTGGAGGCATGGGGGATGAGGGGCGCAATTCTAGTGGAGTTGGGCTCAGGAGCATCCGTCCCTGCATCTTGCGGGCAGAGTGTTGGTAGGTTTTGTACCAAGGGAGGCCTCTGCCTCGACAGTAATCTAAAATTAAATAAGCGCGTGTTTTTGTTTTTTTCTGTTTTAATTTTGAATGCGGTACTTATTAGTCGTTGTAACCCACACAATCCAAAGCTCTTTGGAATCTCCAGTAAATGTTTAGAGTGTGAGTGGTCCTGAGAACAAAATTTTTTGAGAATGCTGAGCTGGCAAGATAGTTAGAGGCCAGGTGTGCAAAGCTAAGAGGTTTTAGGAGGGTACTCGATAGGATAAGCACTGGGTGACATATGTAAGTGATGAATCACTGGGTTCTAGTCCTGAAACCGGTACCATGCTGTATGTTAACTAACTTGAATTTAAATAAATACATTAAAAAAATAAGAATATATTTTAGAAATCATTTTGAAACAGCCAAAAATTTACGAGGAGATCTTTAAGGGTTTTGCGTAGGGGGGGTGACAAATCAAATCCACTTACGTGTTTTGGAGTATCGGTTCTCCCTGTCCTTTGGAGGATAGTTTAATGGTTTAGTTCCGTGGAGGCTTTGAGATGGGGCATAGTGATCAGATGGGAGGCTGCTCTAGGAGTTCGAGCTGGAAGTGATGAGGGCTCAAAGGATAGCAAAAGAGCAGTCAGAATAGACTTGAGGGAAATACTGGATTTCTACAGGACTTGGTGACTAGTACAGGATGAAGGAGAGCAAAGGCTCCAGGGTGACTCATAGGCTTCTGGGTTGGATCTTTCAAAAGATGTTAACCACGCTAACCCTACTCACATCCTCACGGATCTCTACGTCCCTCCCCAGGTTCCTGTGGGTTTCTTTTTGCCTCTTGAAAGACTATGCAACAGCTTCCGGAGCGCTTTTACTCACATGTATAGGGAGCTGGAAGTGCCTGGGAATTTATGTCTCCCCAGCCCGACCCCCAATATAGCTTTAGAAACAAAGACTGTACAGGAATACGAAAGCTCAACTCCGTTGCCTCGAGGTGGCACAAACCGAGAGACGTAATATACTCTCCCTGTGGGATCAGGCTGGGGCTACATCTTTTGCTGAAGTGACACAGCTGCCTGGCTTCCTGTTTTTCCAATCCTCTTTCCCCTTCGAGTTTTCTCCTGGGAGCACTTCCTGACTCTGCGACTGCACGTGAACATTCATCTCAGGGTCTGCTTTTGCGGAACCTGAGCCAAGACTGGGATCATGTTGACCTTGCATTGTATCCAGATAGATTATCTCAAGTACTTTAGCGGAAGGACAGTAAGCAGTTTGGGACATGTTGATTTTAAGTGCACTTGGATCATGATGTGGAAATATCTAATAAGTAGTCAGATCTGAGTTAGAGACTGTGATCTGAAAGCCATCAGCATATAGGTGGACGGTGGTTGAAGCCACGGGTATGAATAAGGTTAATTTAGAAGAGCATATGGAAAGTCTGGAGGTAAGACCTGGGCCATGCGGAAATCCTGGAGGATGCATATTAACGTACTCTTCCTAAAAACCCTTTTCATACGAGTAACACTTTCCATTTCCATAGTCCAGTAACATCATATCATTTGACCTTTACAATAACAGAGGAAGATGAGAGATTATGGATAATTACTGTTATCATTTTTCAAGTTGAGGAAATCGAGACTGAAAATTCATGTGAGTTACCCAAAGTCATGAAAATGACAGGACCAACCAAAAATGTAGGTCATTTAATTCCTGGCACAAAGCTTGTCCTGCCACCCAACTGCTTTCGAAAAAACGTCCTTTTTTTCCCCTGCCTACTCTGGCAATGTGTAGGCGATTGTCTTTGGTCTTGCAGAGTCAGCATTCTTGCAAACTCCTGTTTATACCTGCTCCAGCTTTTCTGGTGTCCTCACGGATTTATCATGCTCTACCACCGGATAGCTTTGTTTCCAGAGCCCAGAAAGTCACTTCCTTTGGGCAGCCACCCGGAACCAACTGCTGCCCCTTGTTTGGTTCTTACTTAACAGTTGTGAATGGATTTTGTAGCCTGTTCTTTTTTACATGTCGATATGCTGCCTTTGAATGGTTCCGACTCATTTCGTGCATTTTTGTTTTTCTTCCCCCAATTATATCGTAAGACAGTCTTGCAGATACTCTCCTTTGTGCAAAATTAGTCAATTCTCTTTTTCCTTGGAAAAGAAAGATAATCTACTGTTCTACGTTAGAACACCTATTTTTGTGGATTTATTTTCAACCTGTTAATTTTTCCCACGTGCTTATGCATCTTGTTTTATAGGATATTCCTAATGTTTGCAGCTTTTCACCCAGCCTGCTATTTGTTGTACAAATGTATCTTGTAATGGATTTTGATTCCTCCTTAGCGTATATAACAGTGCATTGGATAAGGATTCAGCATCGGCTTGGGAATTCATTAAGTGGGAGGTAGATTTGCAAAAGAGACTCAGATATTTTTTTTTTAATTTTTTTTTTAACATTTATTTATTTCTGAGACAGAGAGAGAGACAGAGCATGAACGGGGGAGGGGCAGAGAGAGAGGGAGACACAGAATCGGAAACAGGCTCCAGGCTCCGAGCCATCAGACCAGAGCCCGACGCGGGGCTCGAACTCACGGACCGCGAGATCGTGACCTGGCTGAAGTCGGACGCTTAACCTACTGCGCCACCCAGGCGCCCCAAGACTCAGATATTTAAATCAGGTTATAGAAGCAAAGATGGTCAGCCAAGAGGTTTATTGGGGGAAATGACTCTTCACTTGTGGGGAGATCGACTTGAGTAGAATGAAGTGCTTCACAGATATAATTGGTCCAATTGTCTTCATCTGTTAGGACGATGCATTTTCTGCCTTCCCGCCCCTATTGGGACTATTTAGACAGCTGAGGGCATATTAGGGGTAGTAAACAATTTGGTTTTATCTGATTCTTATTCAGCTGTCAAAACAAGATTGTGACCTCCTTGCAGAGTTTAGTGTAAAACACTTTTTGGGAATTTGGTTAATTATCTTAAAGAGAGCCCCGGTGGGTTTTATGTTCTATTCTGACCCAAGAAACTACAGTTGAGTTTTCCAAGTTATTTTGTAAGTTCATCTGGCTGGCATCCTTTCTTGGCATAATGACATTATTATATGTAACTATGGCTCACCATTAATCTGGGTGTATTAGGCTTTCAAACATTTGTTCCTCCAAACTATATGCTGGATTTGTACTTTGCTGGGTGACATTTAAGCAGTTTGTCTGGACGTTACATATTCCCAGCACAGCATGAAAATGCATTTACTGAAGGGCTTTGTGTCTGAGTTTAGATGAAAAAGGAGTAAACCTTCCTCTCTCTTGAGATGTTTAGATTAAGTTTAATTGATTTTTAAAATACATTAGCATGATCACGACACTGTAAAACAAATGAACCTTTTCTAAATAAGGCAGGTTGCAATGGGGGTTTGACTCTAAAAGCTTTGAAATATCGAAATACCAAGGAGCTGAGGAGATTTTTTTTTTAACTTAGAGAAGGAACAGCACACTTAAAAAATATTTATAACTTAAGAAGCTTCTTCTTCCAAAGTTTGAATAGACATAAACTTTCTTCTGGAAAGAATGCTTTTCATTTTGAGTGATTTGAATTATAAGGCTTTTCATAGGATAGTGTTAGAAACATATATGCTTGTCAGACTAATGCAACTTTATTGACGTAAAGCTTAGAAATCAATAAATTTTCGGAGACAGGTGGAAGATGGTAGAACTTCCACTTACGAATAGCGTGGACACTTACTGCCTAGAACACATGTCTCAGGGTATGACTTGCAAACCAGTGGCATTAGAATTGCCACCCACCAATGTGGTATTGAACATACGTCTTGCATGCAGCAAATAATGCTGCTTCCCTAGACTCTTGCTGGAGTGCTTGATCTCAGGCCATCTGCCAACCAACTGCTGCTTAAAACCCTGTAAGATCAGTGCCTTAGAAGTAAACCAGATTTAAACACATGGTTTCCACTCGCTTCTCTAGGTAATCCACACCCCTATCCTTGAATCAGGGCAAAACACTAGAAAATTACATACTTGTTGCATATTACCTTATCCCTTGGACAACCACCTTTACTAAATTAAAATTCTAAATATTATATCTTTGGTTCTGTTTGTATTTGGTAGATAGTCTCAGTCAAAGACACATTGCCTACCTTCTCTGTACACAGTTTCATTTGAACTTAACAACTGGGAAAGAAACGCATGTACCATTTTCTCGGTATCTCTCTCTGTCTCTTTCTCTCTCTCAAAACTGGTTTGCTTTCATTAAACAAAGAACTAGAAGCATTCAACACACTGGGTTTTGGCCTCTGAGGAAACTCATGGCAAAACTGAACAGGCAACCACAATAATTATGTGAAACCTCACACTTAGCTTTTTTGCTTTCTCCTAGGCTTTCTTGTATTTTCGATAATTTTTTTCCAGAACCTTGTTGTATACATCAAATTGTTTGGAGGTGCCTTAAATCCCTTTTGAAAAGCAGAAAGTGTAAGCCGACTCTTAGGGGGAGGCTAGGAAAGGGCTGTCCAGAAGGCCAGAGGATAGCGATTCTATAAAATATAGAAACCTAAAAGGGAAATGGTATTTTTGATGGTCATTCTACTGCCATGGTGACTCCAGCCAACAAATGGACTATCACTAGTGATACTTAGCAAGTTGTGGTCACACCACATCATATACTTTCCTGTAAGTTCTGTTTGGGAGAAATAACGCACATGGACAATGTATGGATTTAAAAGATGATGAAGGGAAGAAGCAAGGCTAAGTATTTACACCAAAATGGAAATGCAATGAAAATTTGAAAAAAAAAATTAGCTTCTCTGGTAAATTCCCATTATTGGTTTTTATATGATTCAAAATCTTGGGGTGCCTGGGTGGCGCAGTCGGTTAAGCGTCCGACTTCAGCCAGGTCACGATCTCGCGGTCCGTGAGTTCGAGCCCCGCGTCGGGCTCTGGGCTGATGGCTCGGAGCCTGGAGCCTGTTTCCGATTCTGTGTCTCCCTCTCTCTCTGCCCCTCCCCCGTTCATGCTCTGTCTCTCTCTGTCCCAAAAATAAATAAAAACGTTGAAAAAAAAAATTAAAAAAAAATCTTTCCAAAAGACATGGAAAGTTAGACTCCTTGGTCGTCTGAAAAATATTAGACATGAAGCTGAAGTAATTTTAATGGAAACTTAGGAAGAAATTATGATTCAGTTAAAATCCTATGACTCATAGGATTCAATTAAAATCCTATGAATCCTATGATTCAATTAAAATCATACATCCTTCCAAAATTATAATTATTTCTTATATACAGTTGTATCTAGACACTTGAAGTACCATGGATACCAATCAAAGATAAATTTAAAAATGAGAAACAGAACTCTAGGGTTGAAATGGGGTTAAAAAGTCATGTACTCCCAACTCTCATCTGAGTTATAACCCTTAAATAATCATTGTTGTAAACAAACTTATAGAAAATAATCATAAAATAGCTTAGTTTTCCTCTTTGTCTTTCCGTTGAAATTGATCTTTTAGTGCTGGCTCTGTCCCCTTCCTGGATAAAAAGTTGTAATTTTTATGGAATGCAGAAAGATTTTCTGTCACTAGAAATCACAAGACAGGGTCACAGTATTTAAAAGCCTAATTTCCTATAATATTCAAACTTTCCTTTTGCTTTAATCTTAAGGCTTCTTCTTTTTCTTGTCGTAATATAGTTTTTCTCCCTTGATGACTGGTTTCCACCTCTCCAAGAGCAGAAAAGGGGAGGAAAGAGAGCGTGCTTCCTTCCGGTGGGTCCTCCTGTGGCTTCCATGCTCCCTAGACTTGGCAGGTGGCGAGAGTCTACTTTTCCTCCTGGGGATGCTTGCATGGGTGTTTCAGAGACTCTATCACTGGGAGGTTACTCGTCTCAAATTCTCTGGACGATGGCAAATGCAGCTCTCTATCTGTTGGATACTTGATTCCTCCTTAGACCCTTTGTATCAGCAAAAACACAGATTTTAACAAACCAGACAATAGAACATAAATGTGCAGATGAGGGAAGTCTGGAAGTAGAGGGAGGGACTATAGGTACGGAAATGGATAGGGACACTAAACCCTTTATTGTGCAAAGAAAGAAATCCAGAGAAAATCTCTGCTTGTTTGAACGAGAAATAAATATTAAAATACATGATTTAAAGTTACAAAGGTAATAGAGAGATGAGTTGTCAGGGAGAGGTTTAGAGTTGGAACCTATTTTGTTTCATTGGAAGTAGATAATGTTTGAGTAGATAAATTGCAAAATCTATTAGCATGGGTGTATTATGTTGAGCATTAGGGGTAATTACCACATGAATTAAAAACATAAACTGTTAGAAGATCGGAACCTAATTTCTTGGGGGGACCAAGATAAGGGGAGGGAAGGCTGAATTGGGGTTGATTGTGTGTATTCCAGCTTCATCTTTTTTGAAAAAAAATAGTGCATATGTTTTTCTAGTAAGAGTTCTTAACTTTTATTTTTAAAAAGATATTTTTCAATATATATTTTATAATTACAAATTTCATATCAATTAATATAAAAAGATTATTAATGAGTTAAATTATTGCTGCAGGATATGAAATCAGTTTAAAGCTATATAACATATTACTTAATGTGATACAACCATAAGCATCTTCAGAGAGATCAAAGAAACAGAATAACACCAAACAATATCTTTTAGTACATAAATGAATTAAATAAGTGAAAATGATCTCTTAAAAAAATCTTTGGGGAAGGAAAGAGTTATGTAATGGGTTTAGGTTATTTGCTTTAAAAAAATGTTGTCTTCAACTCTTATCCCATATTAAGATAAATTCTGGATCATTCTTACCTAGCAAATGTCAAGCCAAAAAAAATGCCTGGAAGGAAAATGAGTTTATTTATCTGAGCTCTACATTGGGCAGGACCTTCTCTACTTGAACCAAATGGAATAATTTGCAAAAGAAAAGGCAAAGATTCAAACTATTTTGAAGAGTTTAGAATGTGCACATTAGATTAAAAGATGGCAAAGAAAAATCATTCCAACAAATACGAAAATGCTTGATAATATTGATTTATAAGGAAGTCATTCAATTAGTTTTTGTTTTGTCCTATACATTGGTGGGGTTCCAGCACTCGGCATGACAGACATGGTCTTACAAATCAATGAGAAAAGCCGTGAGACTCCAATAAATAAATGGGCAAAAACCATGCACGCTTACTTTACTGAAGACACAGTGGAAATAATTAGTAAACATTCGAAAAGTATTTGCCTCATTTTGTGACCAAAACTTACAAATAAAAATGAGATATGAATCGCACTAATTAAATACCCAAAGATTAAAAAAGATTTCTTAATGTTTACTTATTTTTGAAAGAGAGACACATACAGAGTGTGAGCCGTTGGTGGGGGGGGGGGGGCGGCCCCCCCGAGAGAGAGAGAGGGAGACACGGAATCCGAAGCAGGCTCCAGGCTCTGAGCTGTCAGCACAGAGGCCGACACGGGGCTCAAACTCTTGAGCCGTGAGATCATGACCTGAACCAAAGTCGAACACTTACCTGACTGAGCCACCCAGGCACCTGCCTCAAAGATGTTTTAGTGTTGGGGTGTATCATGAAGCAGGGAGTCTATACACTGCTAAAAGTGGAATGTATTTTAAACTTTAAATAAGGTAATTTGTAAATATGAGTAAAGAGTTTTAAAGATGTTCATGACTTTAGGGCCAGAAATTCAATTATTGATGTTTTTGTGGGATAATTTATAATAGTGAGTAAACTAAGACTTTCTAAATGTTCATCATTATGGACTGGAAGAAAGGAAGAAAGAGAACATTTGGGGTAATGTACAGACATTAAATATGATATTCACATGCAGGTTTTAAGGATATGGAAAATGTTTATGGTACTATTTTAAAGCAGAATACAATGATATCGAGTAGGCACAGCAGTCTATTAAACAATCATGAAATGAGTAACATTTTAACAACTTCTCTGGGAATTGGGGTCATGATTTTGAAATAGAATATATTTTCTACTTTCTTCAAAATGAACATGGATTATTTTCATATTGAGGACAAAACACAGACAAACACTCAGCAGCTAATCCAAGCTTCACAATCTGTTAGTTGTAGGAAAATTGGGCAAGTGACTCTATGTGTGGGGCGACATCGCAGTCCACACAGTTGGGTGGCAATCTAGTCAACCGTAAAGGGCCTGGCAATTAAAAATGGTCATGAAAATGATGATTTTGGTTTTGGTAGAATCAAATCTGGTAGAATCCGGTACACATCCTCTTTTCTTTTCTTCATCTCAGTTACTGAAGTGTATCAACTATATATATATTTCTAATATTTCCCCCATTCGGGGAAAAATTATGCCCGAGGCCAATGAAAAAGTTGATTATATCTCTCTGTACTTGTGCTCACCATCTCCAGCCCTGGAGTTAGAAGCTGAGTTTACAAATTTAAACACTTGTTTCTTACAGCCTTTAACCTTAGATTGGCCCACATTCCTCACTCCTTTTTAAATATGGCCTTTCGACTTCCACTATGCACCAATAAACTTGAATTAGACAGAAAGGGGCACAAGACCTCTTTATAATAACCCCCAACCTTTCTCTACTTGAAAAACAAATCAAATGTTCTCTCCACCTGATTCCCTCTTTGGATGACCTTTGGCTTCCCTCTCTTGAAGTAATCAACTTGAATGGTTGAGCTCTGTACTATCTGCCCTTGTTGGATTCAGCATTCTTCATGACCCTGAAGGGGCCAAGCAGAAAAAAATGGAGGAATATTAGGTGTGAGGCTGGAGCGTGTGTTGGCAAAAATGACACTGGCTTTTGACTTTGAAGAGGTTTGTGTTGGAGAGAATGCAGTTCGAAGTCCTTTTTGGTCCTCAGGAACCGGGGAAGTTTGACTCTTTGCAACTGGCAGCGTAGTAACACAGTGCTGTGCTAGTCAGTTAAGTCAGAGCTCTGTCTTTTGCACAATTCGTATTTCAAACTTTAAAGAGGCTCACAACTGAGCTTTCACAAACAGTAGCTGTTTACTTTCTTTCCACTGAAATAATCATCGCAAATATCCCTCTGAGAACGTATATTTTCAGATGCCAGGTAATCAGAGCTTAGTTGTACTCAGAGGCTTTTTTAGAACAAAATGGAAAATAATTGCTTTAAAGTACCCACTTGTGAGGATTTCTGCTCATCAGTATAATTTCCAGCAGCCACTGTCTTTCTACCACAATAAATTCACAATGATTCATTAGCTTCTACTGGGGGGATGAAATAGATCATCTTGTTAACGTTAACTTTGATTTTTAAATGGCTTCACTGATTTCATATTGGAATTACAGTTTTCCCATAAACTAAAATAATAAATGTCTCCCCACCTTTAAAAAGTATAGGTAATAGAAGAGGATAAAATTAGATCTTGGTGAGCCTTGCAGGCTTTAGATAGGAGTTCTCAGTGTATTTATTCTAGGAGCATTTTGATTTCTTCTCTTTTGTCAAAGGAATTTAATTTCTTCACTATAAGCCTTTGCACACAGAACCCAGCAGTTGGCAAATAATCCTTAGGATGCGGTCTCAAGTACCTTTGTCCAGACATCTCTCTGATAGCACGTGAACAGGATGATTGCTGCAGAAAGCTGCTGGGTAACAAGGCTTGTCAAGAACTTTATGATCTTATTTAACAGATGATCCTAGGTTGATGGGATCATAATTAATGTACCTTAAGACTTCTTTGTATATGTGGATATTGGTCAAAGGTGAACAGGTCTTTGTTGATTTTGCTCGTTTTTAAACAGCTTGGGAACTACATCCTGTCTTTCTCTTGGCCATAAAAATGGTTTGGAATGATTGACTACTTGTGCATCAATGAATTGCCTTGGGTTTCCACTCACTCACAGAGAGTGCAACCCTAGCTTTCCAAGGTCAGTGCAAGTGGGCATTTAAATCCCCTCCAAGCCGGCACGTGCTCTGAGTGTGTAAATCACGAACTGCATATCCAGTGACTGCCTCTTAATGGTACCATCCATGTCCCTGTTCCAATCTTAGCCTCCTCAGCCCATTGGAGATCTCACCCTCTAGTTTCTAGATCGACTGACATAGTCAAAATAAGAAACCTGAGTAAATAAAAGCCATGACTGCTCATGGGTGTTTAAAGGTTTGAGTTGAAAGGGCAGATAGAGCGTTTTAAGACTGCTTCAAAGATAAATAAACAGACCAGGAGCCAATTTAACTATTTTAGGCTGCTTCAACATCAGAGGACAAAACAAAGAAAACTTCAAGGAAAAAAAAAAATGATTTCACGGGAAGTTATATGGACACAACTTCAAAGAGGTCACTGGGGGCTGAGAAGTGCTTGTTTGTCAACCAGCAGCGGGCCAACCATGGAGGGAGCCGGAGAGTCTGGCCAGGACCAGAAACAATGCATGATATGAACACAGGCTTTAACAAGTTAATATCAAGTGGCCGGAAATCAGGAAAACAGAGCAGACAAATCACACTCTTAACTGGCACTGGGAGCAGGGGGCTCACTTCACAGCGAAACCAACATACCCTATGCTGTGTCTAATCATTTGTTCAGCAGGCTATAGAGGTGGCCTATATCCAGCACAGCACCAGTGATTTATACAACTACAGTGAGGGGAAGCAAGAAGCATTTCTTTACAAAAAAATCAGTGGGTATTTCTGATTGGTAGTATGGGAAGCAATAACCTAGTTTCTGAGCTGGCAAAGGAAAAAATAACAAAGTGCCTAATTTGTTTCAGTGCTGGGTCATTTCTAGAAGAAATAAGTAAATAAAAGGATCCCCATCAAAGTCTTTCAGAGTTAAACCAAGGCAATTTTCAGCTGTTTGGATGAATAACCTTAATTCCCATTAATATAAGCAGCATTTGTCCAGTGGTGGAGGATCTGAAACACAGTGTTGTGCAAATTTAATTTGGTGGAAAGCCTGAGATGTCACTACAATTCTCAAGATCCTGATTTTACAGAATTTTAAAGCTGGAGCTGAATAAACAGCAGTATGCTGTGCATTCTGGTAGCATGATTTTTCCCTTAGAGGTGTTTTGTTAATGGAGGTAAGGAATGGGGAGAAATATTTGATCGTATGCTATTGTATTAGCCTTCTACCCTTGAAACATCAGAGAGTAAGATCTGGAAGAAAGAATAGTTAAGGGATTACAGGGCAGCCATCTGTGTCTTTGATGGAGGATGGACGTGGGTAAAAGTGGGAGAAGCAAAAATGCTTGCACCTTGCATTTTTCAGAGGTTCTGTAAATATTTGTTGTCTGATTGACTGGCTGAAGGAAAAAATGAAGTAGACTTTGTTTTGTGTGCTCATTTGTCCCGTCTCCTTCCTCTGTACCTACTACAATGGTGTTTGTTGTTCACTGCATTTCCAGAGAGCACTTGGCACAGGTGTCTGATCTCTAGGGGGTGGGCGGGCCAAAGGTCAGGATCCATAGTTATTCTAGGCATCCACTCACGCTATGAAACCTACTTCCCTTTCTGCACCTTATCAAACTCTATGGGATATCTTATTACATTATAGCCTATTCTATAAATTAGCCACCAGTGTAGCTCAGGATTTACCCAAATGAATGAATCTTCTTCACATTTAGGGTGAAAAATTTGGGGGTGGAAGCTTCCTGAGAAGAACCCAGAAACAACTCAAGATGTCTGCCAAGAAATCAAGATAGCAAAACTCTGGGTTTCAATTCTCAGTTGAAGTGGAAATTGAAAAGAGAGAGTATTCTCAGTTCAGGGAATAAATTTCCAGCTCAGATAGTTCAGTAACTATATACTGTATTTGATGGGTTCTCAGGTGCAAATCTGAATGTCTCTGTGTTAGGTTGTATTTTGCCTTTGATAGTGCTGAAAAATTGCTGATGGCCAGGCCATCAGTTTGATTATTTGCCATTGCCTGAACTATGAAAACAGCAAAAAACTCACCCCCTCCCCCCCCCAAAATTGCACAATGACTGTGACAGCTGCTTGGAAGAGAATTCCAAAGAAAATAGGAGAGCAGTCTTTTAACCCCTAGGAACCAAATAGTTACAGGGAAAGGAGATGCTGTAGGTTCTTCTTGATTGCTTAAGGTTCAGCACCAAAGGATTTTTTGTTGTAGATTCTTTGTAAGATATACTGCATCAGCAGCACTTTATGGAAAAATCTGTACATTAACAACTCAGGGTGCAAAAGTAATCTCAAGAGTCAGACTCCGAACGTGAAGACATTTTAAGAAGATGTATTAACCAATGTATTTTAGGTGTCCTTTATCCATATGTATGTACAACAGTAATATATGATAAAAATCTGTGTGCTACACATCTAGGAGAACTTCTCAGTTTCCATATGATAAAATTCAATCTAATAGGGACACATTATGTCACTGTTTAGTTGGTAGTGTTTTTCTTTCTGGTTGGTACGTAAAATAATAGGGCTTCTTAAAAGCAATCTATGGTGTCAAAGTCAAGGACATATGCTATATTCTTTTAAAAGTTCCATGACAAATCCTCTTTATTTGGGGGTTTACAAATTATTCAAAGTAAAACAAACAAACAACCGGTGACTTCAACACTCAAAGCCTAAGATCTAATCCACTGGTAAAGAAATCAAATTAAAACTAAATAGAATGCAGGGGCGCCTGGGTGGCGCAGTCGGTTGAGTGTCCGACTTCAGCCAGGTCACGATCTCGCGGTCCGTGAGTTCGAGCCCCGCGTCAGGCTCTGGGCTGATGGCTCGGAGCCTGGAGCCGGTTTCCGATTCTGTGTCTCCCTCTCTCTCTGCCCCTCCCCCGTTCATGCTCTGTCTCTCTCTGTCCCAAAAATAAATAAATGTTGAAAAAAAAAATTTTTTTTTAAATAAAAAAATAAAACTAAATAGGATGCAAATGAGGGGCTACGGAAAGAAGGATGGACAAATGTGTTGCTAAAGCTGTGTTGCAATTTTAGTTAACAGGCCTTTATTGCATCCGCTGCGCATGGAGCGTACTACCCTGGGTTGTTACATTTTCCCTAAAACTAATCCGAGATTTCTTCAGGTTCTCACAACCTGAAGGCGGAAATAGGCCATTCCTCTCCTCTGATTGTTCGCTAACCTCACAATCTTTTTTTTTTTTTTAAAGGAAGGACAAAGTTATTTATAGACCCTATTAATTTAGCTTAAATGATTCTAGCTACTGGCCATGTGTAATCAGCTTTTTCCTCCTTTCTACTTGGAAAGTTAGGAGCATCCATAACTGCTTCCAATGTCAAAATACAAGTGGGGTTTCCAGGCCACCTGAAAAGTAGTCAGATTCAGTCCTCTGTGGAGGAGGCCAGCTTTTTGGCTGCTACAAATGCGTGGACAGAGGGAGGCTGTTAACTTGAGAAGTGCCCCTTAATGCACGTGGAATGGGATTTGAGTATACTCTTCCGTATTTTCAAGCACTCAGAGTTCATTCACGGTAAGAAAAATTTGAAAAAGATTTTGAGGGAGATTGCTGCTGAGAGATTATGGAAGGGATTATTTGGTGGGGACCACTGGAGGGTTTTGTTTTTTCCTGGGCAACCAGCCTTCTGGTTAACGCAGCGTCCCATCACTCAATTCAGTGGGCCCAACTATGTTGTTCTAAGAGGTCCTGCATGGTCCTGGGTAGACGGGCAGACAGGGAGAGAATTTGGGGTTCTCTCTGGTGGTGGGACCAACTCTGAGCCCCTGCCACCAACCTGGTGAACCCCCTGGGTGATGTGCTCAGGAAGTGCTCAACCTAGTTGAAAACTGCAAAGGACAGCGTCTTTCCTATTCATAGAGGGGTGCTCTGCCCCGCGTGGGGAGAGCTAGAGATGACTTTCCCCTGTTTGTGAAGTCATTTCAGATTTGGAGAAAAGTTTCCCAAGTAGTAAAAAACATTAACATTATATTTACATTTAGAGAACTCTGACTTGGAGCCCAAGACTGATCTTATCTTGAGAGGCAAGATCCTTATCAGCCCAACCTGGCTCCAGACTTGCCATCCTTCTGTCTTGTACAGCGAGAGCTCAGTCCTGCCCCTGGTTCCCACTGCATGGCCTCACCTGAATCCAGTCGGCTTCATTATCAGGCCATTCCTGACTACCATCCCTCCTGGACATGTCACTCAAAGTTTGGCACTAGGGCTCCCATTGTTTCCCAGGCCCCACGCCTGCCCATCCCTCCTGTCCCCACCTTTGGCTCACGTAATAGGGTCTGCTCTGGTGAGCCTGTGCACTCTGCCTCCTCCTGGTCCAGGGCTTTGCGTCTTTCTTGCCAGACCCTCTCCTCGAGCCTGTTCCTGAATCACAGGCTGTGGACAGGATTTCCAGTCCTACATATCTGATCTCTCCGTACTTTAGACCTCAGGCCTAGATGGCCTGTTGTTAGGTTTTCATTACATGCTAGAAGACTGGGCCATAGTTTGTGTTTCTTTATCCTTTCATTTCACCCGTGTATTTAATGACTACAGCATTTAAACTCACCTATTCTGATGTGGTTGCATTTTGACCCATGATTTCTATACCATCTGGACACTCTACGTGACTATATATCCAAGGCATCCACTGTCAGCACCAGCATATAGGATGGGTTCCCTTATCCCTGCTCACTTTGTGGGTGGGCCATGAATCTTTGTATCTTCTCTGATTCAAAAGTACCACAACGGTTATTCTCCACCAAGGATGTATTATCTCTGTACTTGTGTGACCCGTGAGACAGCAGGACTGACATCTGGTTTGGATCTTAGCTCTGCTACTTTCTAGCTATGTGGCCTGGTATCTATTCCTTAACTCTGTCTTACAATCCATTTTCCTCACGTGTAAAATGGGGATCATGATCGCCGCCTCATATTTTCTCGCGCACGGGCTAAATGAGATGACCCGAAGCCTTTAGCAAAGTGTCCTGTAAATAGTAAATGCTCAATTTGTGGGAGCTATTTTTATTGTTGCAGCTTAGGCGAAGCGATGCACAACCATAAATACAATTCCAAACAACAGTGATGTGTGAGAAGTTCAGCGCTAGTGATGGGTAAAATACGCTTTGGGAACGGAAGTTCCCAGTGAAAAGGTACGATTCTCTTGAGGTCTGGAGGAGGTATTGTGTTGGAATTTTAGTTAACAGGCCCTTATTACATCTGCTGTGCATGCAGCGTACTACTCTGGGTTGTTACATTTTCCCTGACATGAATCTGAGATTTCTCCAGGTTCTTCAGCGTCCTTCAGTGACGCTCTAGGCAGCAGTTAGGCTGGACTTTGAAGGATGGGCAGTACTTTGCCAGAAAGAACGGAGGAATCCATTTGGCGAGGCAACGATTTCCCAAATTGAGCACTGCTGATATTTCGGGCTGCATAATTGTTTTTGTTGTGGGGGTCTGTCCTGTGCCTTGTAGCATGTTTAGCCCTGGGTGTCCTCTACCGTCTAGAGGGGGGCAGTTAAAAACCTTAGGGTTGTTTTCAGTGCTTTCCCATTGTCATCCCTTGTCTGTCAGCCTCTGCTTTTAAGAATGTGAGGTGTTCGGGGCACCTGGGTGGCTCGGTTAAGTGTCAGGCTTTGGCTCAGGTCATGATCTCACAGTTTATGAGTTCGAGTCCGGCATCGGGCTCTCTGCTGTCAGCGTGGAGCCTGCTTCATATCCTCCGTTCCCCTCTCTCTCTGCACCCACCTCCCAGACTCGCTCGCTCTTTCTCTCAAAAATAAATACACATTAAAAACATGCCTTTGGGGCACCTGGGTGGCTCAGTCGGTTACATGTCTGACTTCAGCTCAGGTCATGATCTCACGGTTTGTGAGTTCAAGCCTGGCGTCGGGCTCTGTGTTGACAGCTCTGAGCCTGGAGCTTCAGATTCTGTGTCTCCCTCTGTCTCTTTCCCCCCCCCTCCCCTCCCCTCCCCTCCCCTCCTCTCTCTCTCTCTCACACACACACACACACACACACACTCTCTCTCTCTCTCTCTCAAAAATAAACATTAAACAAATTTTTTTAATGCTCAAAAAAAAAAAAGAACATGACATGTTAGTCTGGTGTCTCAACTCTAAGTGACCCTCTCTCTCATCAGTCATCCAAAGGACCACGTACTCATCCTGCTAGTATGTATTTCGTCAAGAATATTTGGTATTTATTATGTGTCAGAGGCTGTGCCAAGAACTGAGGACGAATATCCTTCCTCAGTCATGGTTTATAGCTGAGGCTCAGAGCTTGAAATTTACTCCCTCTTTTATAGTTTTATACACGCCAGTCGTTTTTCAGAATTCGGTTCCGATTTTTGTATAATTCATTCATCACCATAAATCATTCATTAACTTGTTACTAGTAATCACTAACTCATAAAGATTATAATTGCTAGTGTAATTATTAAACATAAAATATTAATCGCCTATACCTCCATTGATTTAATAATTATCATTAACTCCGTGCCTCCTCACATTGGCTGTTTTAGGCCCTGCGCCTTCATACTGAGGGTCTTCTGACCTGTGAGTCTAGGAAAGTGCATTATCTGCAGTCCCACGATCATGCATCGAATCTTGATTGACCCAGGTCCCTTCTAGTTTCTTTTGCCCAACACCCACCTTGTAATTATACCCTGCGGATTCGTTTGTTTTCTTTAGTTACTACCTGGCCCTTGATAGCATGAACGTGCACAACCCCACTGAATTAAAAATGCATAAAATTATTATTTTCATCAACAGCAACGACCACCACCACTACCACCACAACAAAATTTAAAGGTGCACACCTAGGGGCGCCTGGGTGGCGCAGTCGGTTAAGCGTCCGACTTCAGCCAGGTCACGATCTCGTGGTCCGGGAGTTTGAGCCCCGCGTCAGGCTCTGGGCTGATGGCTCAGAGCCTGGAGCCTGTTTCCGATTCTGTGTCTCCCTCTCTCTCTGCCCCTCCCCCATTCATGCTCTGTCTCTCTCTGTCCCAAAAATAAATAAACGTTGGAAAAAAAATAAAAAAAAAAAAATAAAGGTGCACACCTACATAGACTTTGGGGGCGGGCCAGTCATGAATGACAAAGCGATGTCTGGCATGTGGGCTTGGGCACAATGCGTGCATACATAGGCATTCAACCATAACGAGTGCAAATGGTTCGAGAGCAATTCCGTTCTCTAAATGATATCAATTGAGAACTCTTAAACACCACCCACTCTGAGCATTAGGGGCTTTACCAAAGGCAGAGAACAGTCAGTCCTCTGCAGTTGCAAGGTGGAAGACGTTGCAAGGCTTTGCAAGGCGAAAGGTGCACATGCTGCATGAACGTGCACATTAGTCTCCTCTGATGGGCGGGCTGTGTATCAAAATCTGCGTCTCCCGTCAGCTGAGTGACCCGGCGGCCTCTGGTTCTTCTGATGACATTACGCGAAAGGACATCTGAAATGGGGATGCTTGCCACGTTGGATTAAACGTGTGCTTGTGTATAACAGGAGCTACTACATCTATTGGCCTGCACCCAACTGGAACTTCTGTAATCTAGAAATCTGTTGCACGTCCAGATGGTGAAACTTATCTACAACGGTTACCTTTGCTTTCTTTTTAGTACAGTTTTGCCGCTTTCTCATGCTGGAGATTGATATGGAACATGAAAATGTTTAGACAGCTCCCTGGGAAACTTTTAAAAGCCATTAATTTGGAAACAATTTTGCTTCTATATTTTATTTCTCAATTGGTTATGATGGAAGTAATTGTCACACCCAAAGGGAGAATCGTGACTTCAGGCAGTGCATAAACAGTCACATTCTTTGGAAACAAAGTCTTGTTTTCATGTAAATGCCCTGAGTTATAAAAAAAAACAAAAACAAAAACAAAACTCGAAGCAGTCTGGAAAGCATAATACCGTGACAGAACCGTTTTTCAAAAATAATCAAAGTTGTCAGGCCTGTGCATCATACACTTTAATAAAAGGACGTATTTTATACATCAAGTCTTTATTGCTCCAAACATTTGATGAAGTCAGTCTGTACCTATATACTAGCCATTCTTTCCTTAAAGACTCAGCAAAGAAATTCTTGATATTACCAAACACCTGGGACTTCAGTGTCAAAAAAATAAGTTACCCAACCTCTCTGAATTTTAATGTGTCATTTTAAGAGTAAAAACAAAGGTCCCTCCCTTGGGGAGCTGTTGGAGGACATAGGAAATAACACATGTAAATCAGCTAGTATATGTTTTGTGGATGCTTAGCAAATGATTACTACTCCTGCCTCTTGGTAGGTAGGGTTTGTGTGTATTTATGTTGCAGACCATCAGAAGGACAATAAATTCCGGTCCTTCTGTTTTTGAATTTGAATTAGAAAAAGAGGCTTTAATGGTATTACAATAGATTTTACCCCCCACTTTGCAATATATCATAAAGGGCTTTGTTCCCAGGAGCACCTGGGTGGCTCAGTCGGTTAAGCATCTGACAGTTGACTTTGCCTCACGTCACGATCTCCCGGTTTGTGGGATTGAACCGTGTTGGGCTCTGTGCTGAAGGGTGGAGTCTGTTTGGGATTCTCGCTCTCCCTCTCTCTCTACGCTCCCCCTCCCCCCTTAAAATAAATAAATAAACTTAAAAAAAGCCTTTGTTCACAATACTGGTCGCTAAAATCTAATCACGTTCCATAAATCTAACTCAGCTAGTTTTATCTATGTAATGCTCAAGAACTATGGCATATGGGTATATGAAACTAATTGCTGAGTTGTTTCAAAGTACATCTGGTCTGTACATCTAGCTTCCAGTCGTTTGTACTGCTAGTAATTTTTGTGTTTAGAAAATAACAATTCAGCAGTCATTGAAAATCTATAAGGAGTGAGGCAATCTGGGGGAGAAAAAGATGAATGTCACATATCTGAATAGCAAATAATGGCAATTCAGTTTTCCTTAGGGAAGTAAGTGTTCTCCAAATTGCTTTATAAGAACTTAGTCAAAAGCCTAAGAGTTCGTTGAAGACATGACCCCCAAGCTGGAAACTGTATTTTCAGCCTTTTTTTTTTTTTTGCCACGAGCTTGACTGAATACGGGCCAATGGGGTATGAAAAGCAATATGTGCAACTTCAAGGTGTGAACTTAAATATCAACTGCTGTCTTTCAAATTCCTTTTTCATCTTCTTGCGCACAAGTCAGAGATCCTGACCTTTGAGCTGGAGGCAAGAACAGGATGGGTGGGTCTCTGGAGTATAAATTCTGGGGAAGAGGTTCACCTAGATACTTGGGTGGACAAAAAATACCTCCCGTGGCAGATGCTTCTGTTTGTACACTAGCATGCATTTCCTTTTGTATCTTTTAGTATTAGAACCCTTAAATTTTAGCTGGACACATACATGACCATTTGGAGACTACCTTTCCCAGCCTCCCCTGCGGCTATTGGTCGTAGTGCTGTATCAAAATGTAGGCCAATAGATGTTTGAGAGGATGGAGCCCCTCCCTGATCCTGAATTTCCTCTTCCCCTGCCAGCGGGCCTGGAATATAGTCATGGTTGCAAACGTGGTTTTTATGGGTGTGGTGGTAAACTGTTTTTAACCATGTAGATGAGGACAACACCCCAGAAGATGGTGAAGCAACACATTGAAAGACATGTGGATTCTTGAATGAGAGCATGGAACACAGTTGTCATGCTAGCCTTGGGTGGCTCACTCTATTTTGGGGTATCTTTGTACATAGTAATCTATTCCATGATTAACGTAAGTCCCATATAGATAGATGTATCCTATATATGCTATATATATATATAT